>NC_051197.1:18313976-18383976 GCF_015220075.1 Falco rusticolus
TCTGTTCATGAATGTAACTCCCTCATGTGTGATGACAGAAAGATTTCTCTCCCCCTTTAAAAATGTGACCTAGTCCAAAACTCTGTTAGGACAGCATGATGACCGAGATCCGTAGCCGCGTTTTGGCAGGGCTATTCAGGCGTAAAGTGTAGGTATAATTAGGGAAGCCCCTCTGTAGAAATGGCTTCAGCTGCTCCCATAATTGGTGCCCATCTCTGCCTTCCCTAGCACGTTGGTCCAGTGTGTAAGTCTTGCCTTTGTTTTTTCTGGGTGCCAGCAACACCTATTCACCCTGCTAACTGCAAATCACACTCTGCTTTTTCAGCTTTGCACACTATTCATTGACAGCTATAAATATTCAGAATCAGAAACAGCCCTCTGTTGATGGTGCATGAGGCAAACGGCAGCTCTGCTATATTGGCTCACAGTACCCCTTAGCATTCAGTCCTCCATCCCCTCTCTTTAAACACTCACAATTAACAAATAATTTGAGGTATGTAGGAGCTGGACACGTACAGGTAAATAGGTACCTCTTTTTTTTTGTTTTATTTTCGTCATTTGCCTGATTGTAACAACACTGTAAAGCTGACACAAAAATGTGGCTTCCACAGTGAGGGAGCACCAGCCTGCTGTGGTGGAAGGGAAGGATGGAGACATTTAAAAAGGTCAGTAATAGACCAGGTTTTACACTTTAACTTCAATTACCCACACACCAGCAAGGCAGAACGTTTATCTAGCTTGGCATTGCCTCGCTGTACTCCCCCTTGGCATTGCCGTCATCTGTGAGAGCCCTTACCGAGCGTTCACAAGTGTGGCCAAGCACTGCTGGCAGCAGCCACACTGAGCACCCACCCGGCCGGCCGGACACAGAGCTTTTCCCCCCAAGTCCCCGGTGCAGCTCAGTGCAGGGCATCCCCCCGCAGACAGCGCCAGTGTTAAACCTTGCCTGCTAATTTAGAGCCAAGTCCCCCGACTGGTTCAGAAGCAATAGCCCCACAGGGGTGAGCAGATTTACCAGCTGTCCAGCTTCTCTTGCGATTGATCTCTGAATGTTTGATGTTTGATTTGCTTTTGCTCCCTTTCAGCTGTAAGGCCATTTGCATTTGTGCTGTCCTCTACCCATACTCTTCTCTCCTGGCAGTGGGCTGGGTCTTCTCTTTGCACTCCGCGGTCCTTTTCTGGTTTGCAGATCTGCAATAACCTCTACCTCCACCTTGTTATCATTTAAGCTAGGAATGGGGAAACTGTGGGACTACACTAGGAACCAGACTTAAAATAGCCTAAAAGGAAGAGTTTTGCAGTTTGATTATTTTTAGTAGATTTTTTTTTTTTTTCTATATTAGATTCACCTAAGGCTTTTGTTTGATGTTAGGCATTGTGTGAAATCCTTTACCCGGGTCACCTAGTATTGCCTATGTGGCTTTGCTGTGGCATGTTAATGCCTGTCAGCTGAGGGTCTGGCCTGTCTGGTCCCACTGTAGGTGTGCTGGGAGCAGCCCCAGTCAGGTCTGCTCTCCGTGCAGCAGGGTCTGGCCAGGGCTCCGTAACTGCACAAGGCTGTGTGATATCTAGTGCCTAGTGGAGATGTCCAAGAAGCCTGGAAACCAGGCAAGTCCAGGAAATCCAGAAACTGCGAGGTGATGCCAACCCCCAGAGAGGAGGGTGTACCTCTCCTGAAGAGCCTGTTGAGTTGTAACTGTGTGTTCATAAACATTTTCTCCTAAAAAGCTGGGTCTCTTTAGAGAAGTTCTAAACAATTGCTTTTCAGAATTGCTTACAATTGTAGAGCTTAGGTTAAAATCTGCATGTTTCTTACAAGTGACTGTGGTTAAGGTATCTTGATTAGCTGTTCACTGGAGATAAAATGGGTACAGCTGGATTAGATGTGGGGGGGAATCCCTGTGCTACATAACTCAGTGGGATTCCCAAAATCATGTTCTGCACAGTAGGAACACAGACCTCCTATGGGAAAAGGGGGTGGCAGAGAGAGGGACAGCATGGAGGGGCATTTGTCAGCTGATCTACTTCCAGCATAGGGAAGACCAGGGTCAGGTCTCCCACACCCCAGGCAGGGTGCCTGGATCCACAGGAGCCAACGTTAGGGTTAGTCACTGCTGGGCTGTCAGGTAGATGATAGCTTTGCTCATAATCTCCCTCAGATTTGCCTGGCTGACTCTCTTTTGGATTTCAGTAAGGTATCTCTTTGGTACCTTGCATGGGCTATCTAGTCTTCTGAATCCACTTGTAGCCTGGAGGGGACAAAAGGACCAGATAACTGTAAGATCCATGAGAAGTACTGCAAACAGTGTTGTGGTCTAAGAGTTTGCATAGCTCCACAAAGGCACTTTGGGTTTGGATGCTTCCACCCTTCATGGTGGCAGAGTTGCTCTGTTCCAGAAATGGCTCCAGCAGACATGCGGTGAAGGGCTGGGTGGCACCTTCAGCGGTGGCAACTGCAGAAACAACAGTAAGCAGCGGGGCTGCTGCCTGGTGCGCACACACAGCTTCTCAGAGCAGACTCCGTTCAGCTGTCTGTAGGCTATAAGGCAGCTCCCTCTAACTCCAAGGAAGGCAGGGCTGCACAGTTTTCCATGAAAAGGAGTTGCTATAGACAGGTCTTTCATGGTAGTATGAGACGCCCAGATTCCTAAGCATACCCGCAGATTCTGAAGTAATCCAAAATACGTGGCTGTTTCTAAAATAACATAAACCATCATGCACAGACTTGATGGCTTTCCGTCTCCAGATGGACATTACTTACATGGCCAGTCATTAAAGGTAAACCATATGGCCGTATCTCTTTTTTGTTGTGTGTTTCTCTCGTTATGCCAGTGTCTGGAATACATTTGGAGTACTTGACTAGAATAGGGGTGGTAGTTGGTCCTTTCCACCTTACGAGCATTTTACCAGCCAGCAAGCTCTAGCAGGCTGCAGAAGGGCAAATTCTGTACATTTCCTTGCACTGGGTCTCTTTTTGTAATTCCACTCTGCACTCTCCAGACAGTGCCATTAGAGCATGTAAAATTTAATTTCCATCTCATCAGTGTCAGAAGCTGATCAAAGATTGCCCACAAAAAATTATTGTGCTACTGGCTGCATCCAGAACATATGGGCATAGCATTAGTCACCATGGCCTCCACAGCTCCTCCAGCAATTATCGTCAAGGAGAAGAGGCATGTCGTATACTTTAAAGACAGACACACATTTCCCAATATGTCTCCTAATAGCAAACACCTCTAATTCTAGTACAGCAGGAGAAGTCAGAAATTGAGCCTTATTTAAATCTGTAATGTAAAGAGTTGACCTCATTGTCACCTAAACCACAGTACTCAGGGCATGTGTGTTTTAAGCCGTTGTGTGTGCTTTGTCTGGGGGCAGCCCTCCAGTGCGAGCAAACACAGCTCCTGCCTAGGGCAGCGAGGCTGATAGGGTGGCAAGAAACAGCAGGGCTGGGATTTTTCCTCTTCTAATACCAGCTTCTTATTTCTGCCTTAACATACTGAGGAATGTCACATTCCTTACACTCCTCACACCAAGGGGTATTTTCTGTTGGCTAAACAACATAAAGTATGTCATTTTACTTAACCGTCTTTGTAATCTCAGATAATGAAGCCACCAGGCACATATTAAAATTAGCACTGCTCCGAGTAGACGTTTGGGTCCTGGGTAGACTTCTCCCCTGGCTTTGTTCTGCAACAGGAAAAATGCTGATTAAAGTGCAGAAATGCATTTTACTGGAAAAGGCTGGAGCCGTTACAATACACTGAAATCTCACCGTTTTCTGGGGGAAGCGCCTGCTGCCCGTCTCCTCAGGGCCCTGGGGGGATCTTGACCATCAGCAGTCGGTTTTCAGCTGTTCTCTCATCCTGGCTACTACAAGGGGTGAAACCCAGTGAGGGGATGTCGGTGGCTGCCGTGCGTGGGGCATGGGCTGGGAAGGACCACTGGAGCCCTGGAAATGCGGTGAGCCACCAGCCAGGGGGGAGGAGGAGGCCTGAGGGTCCCGTCAGGCTCTGTGTTTGGTGTAAAAATTGTTAGCGTCAGAGGCTTGTTTTGTGCCTTTTCATCTTCTTCTGGGGCAACCGACCTTGGCATAAGGATGGCCCAAAGCAAAGTCCAAGTCAGTCCAAGTCACTTTTTGGAGACCTCAAGGATTTGTAGGGCACAGGGGCATCACCTCAGAGTAGCCACTGATCACCAAAAATAACACACAGAAGGATCTGCATATCTCATCAGCTCTGTGAGGGCTGCAGAGACAGAACTAGAAAGCTTGCTGATTGACATACTGCTTGTTTAAAAAACATTTGTGAGTATAGTGCACACAGACATGCAGCCTTTCATACCTCCTTGTTTGTTTTCGTGTAGACATGCATCAAAAGGGATGCCTCCTCCAGCCATGTCTGGGGTACTAACCTTCCTCGGGAAGTTCACCTTGGCTGGATTTCTTTTCCTATGGACTCCCATTCATCCCATAGTCTATCATTTTGTTGCTGCTGATTATTAATAACCATATGTATAGTAGATAAATATATGGTTGTTTCTTGCCTCCCATGAGTGCAAAAAGGAGCAAATATATCGCTTCCACTCTGACTCCGACTCTGTTTACGTGATGATGAAGTTGAAAGTTTCCATCCATATGTTTTATACCCTCTGTGATACGGACTTGCTTTGAATTATGTTCTTTCTTTACTCCTTCAGGTGATCTTTCATTAGCTGCTGTGGTCCCCTATCCCAACAGAAGAAACCAATACAGAAACCTTCTCCTTTGACATTTCCATCAGAAATATCCTTCCCTGTGTGTCTGCCCTTTGCTAACTTCCCACTTGTGTTTGGGTTTGCTGCAAAGAGTAAATAAGGAGCCATTCCCAGAAGCAACAGCTCTCTTTCCGAAAAGCCACTCTACAAGCTAAAGGTAGTTGTCAAGTCATGCTGGATCATAGTCTTTTTATGTAAAAATTAACTTTTGAAAAACTATTGCTGTGTTATGTTAAAAACGAGGTACTTGTCTGGGAAGTACTTAGGCAAAATATGTCCTTAGGAAACATATCTGCTTATTTTCTTTAAGAAAAAAGATTCTCTGTTATAGAAATTAATTGAACCATCTATCTTTCTGTGGTTTTTTTTTTTTCACTGGTGATTTTCAGACTTCCTAGGTCCTGCATGTCATTGTAACAGATTATATTGGTCACAAATGATATGTGCAGATACATTTCTTCAGCATTTTAAATATATCTTTTTCTGGAGAGCTACAACAGAAATAGGAGTGTTAAAGTAAAAAGATACCCTTCCAGGTATTTCCAGGAAACTGTGCTTTAGCAAAGTGAGACCAAGAGTAGAGGATGTAACGAACTGGATGTCTTGCACTTTAATGCCAAATACACCTCCTCCAAAGGAGAGGTTTTCTTATTTCCATGCAATGGAGCATCTAAAGCCAGCAGGACAAAGTGAATCAGGTCATGAATGTACAGTTTGGAGCTTATCTTGTTTGAAGCAGTAATTGCGCTGCCCAACACTTGCTAAGAAGCTGCTGTTTGCAAGGCAAATATTTTGTATCAAGTCATTACTGGGTTTGTTACAAGCTGTGGACACATAATAAAAAATGACTACAGTAATATCTTGATGATAGTCCCTGCACTGATCAACTGCAAATGATCTGATTAACAGTCAGCTGCTGATTCCCAGTTTAATTAATCCTGATGGGCTATTGATGCGCTGCAACTGTTTGTCCTAATAATGAGTTTTGAAATTAGACCACGACAAGCCACTTAGACAGCTGCCAAGGAAAATAATCATTTAGGAAAGCGAGCAATGGAGACGACAGAGGAGGAATGGCTGCTATTTGACAGAAAATTCACATGGCTGTGTCACATGTGTTTTATTTTTACATTTGGAGCACATTAACTGTACCAGCAGTAAGTGGTGACTGCAAGACACATAACTAGCTTTACAATTAAGAATGCTACTTCTCATCAGTATGCAAAAGCTAAACATGAAACATGAAGTGTGTTAATAGCAGAATATATGTAGCTACAGACCATTGAACAATTTAGGTCAGTCCTTTGCAATGTTTAATTAGACTAATATATCTGTTTGCAATTAATAACAGATGTGACAAGCTAATGTGTCCATGTACTGACAAATTAACCTTTGCCCATCAGCTGCTCGGATCTGTGAGAAAAGTGCCATGTTTTGCCTCTGTTCAACTGAACCTAAATAAAATTGCAGGATAATTATAAACATAAATGTTAATAGAATGTGCTTTCCATGGGAAGCAGAAACCAAAGGTGAGTATCTCTCAGCCAGGTCATCATACTGTACTTTGCCACGTGACAAAACCTGCAAATTATATTTTTCCATTTCTCTCAGTGCAATTAGTGTTCGGTTTGACAGATGCTAGTTCGATAGTCCTCATCACCAATGGACCTGGGACATACCAGAGACCCTAAATTAATAGCCAGGGTAAGAATGCTTCCGTAGCCATTCAGTCTTTGGCTTTATTTGCTGTCTGCGAGCAAATGTGCCCTCAATTTGTGACAAGCCTTGCCACTGAAGTGACGTGGCAGACATGTCTGTCAGGACTTGGGCTGAGGCCATCAGCATATTCCAGATAAGTGATGGGAGCATCTCTCACCCCCTGGGCTGGTGGTCTGTTTGCATTTGCAATATAACCTCTCTCTCTCACTCTCTTTCACCACCCCACCCCCCGCCCTTATATATATATAAAAAATATGTATTTATATTTTTAAAACATTGGCACCTTACATATATATTATATATACCTATCATGAGTATCTTTCCTTGCTCTCCATCAGGTTCTGTTCATAAAACCCTGTTGTTGATGGGATTTATTGAGACTCTGTGTGTGTGTACTCACACACATACACACTTAAATGTGTGTATACATATGTATACACGTTTATATGCATATACATGTGCATGTCATTTAAGTTATTTGCACATAATATTATAATATAAAATTTCAAATTCCATGAAATGGTTGCTCTCCTCTATATTTGACCTGAACTACATCCTTTTTATATTTAAGATTTTGAAAGTGAGTGGCATATTTGGATGCTCCGTGTCTGCACGCTTACCACTTTTACAAAATCAGTCTTTTGGGGCACGTTGATGTTGGCATGTTGGCATCCTCTAAGCGCTCTCTGCTAATGGCTGCCAAAGACTGGGTACTGACCTAGGCAGGCCCCCAGTACTGCCAGTCTTGAAAGTCTTGCTCTGCATTTTTGCACACTTGTTTATGTTGATTAGGAATATGTTAATAGGTGACGTCCCTGGAGGCTGGCTTTGTGCTGAGATGGTGTGAAACCTGTTGTGTGATTCAACGTGGCATGTTCTCAGGGGCAACCCAGCCTGGGACTCGCTCCTACTGCTACCCGAGAGACAAGGGTCCCCAGCAGCAGTCAGTTTGGAGAAACTTGCGGTATGTACTCTCAATGGGCACTTTTCACTGATACCTAAAGTTTTAGTCCCAGGATCACCCCATCTTTGGATTATATTTATAGCATCACACCTGAGATTGAGTAGTATCAAATTATCAACAGCCTAGAACTAGCATCGGGATTTGAGGAAAACCCCATAAAAATGGGGCAACATTAAAACACAAAGGAACTGTCAATCACACGTGCTACTGCTCCCTTGGACACCTGCTTTGCGTTGCTTGAATATACGCATCAGGACTAGATGTATATTGACATCCCTTACCCAAATAAGTGTCAAGAGGTAAAGCATCATTATCTTTCAGCCATAAAACTACAGTATCTACCCGTTTTCACTCCTAAAGGTCAGACTTTCGCAGCCTGCATGTACTGCCCCTAAAATGAATGCCACATTGTCATCAGCATTCAGCACCACAGCTGCAGAATAAAGGGAGCCCAGCCAGCCACATAAGAAAGAGGAGATAAAAAGAAAGCAGAAAGCAAAAATAAAATGCCTTAAGTCTGTGCTGCAGACTTTTGCCCTCCCTCGCTACTTGATCATCCTCCTGGTGTTGGTTCTCTCCGCCAAGTGACTGGTGTGCGGTATGGGCTGCAGAGAGACCGGCAGCCACCCCAATAGATACACAGCACAGCCCTGGCTTGTGCAGGCGAGAGCAGCAGTCGTGCACCTCTTCCACCCAAAGGGTGAGCAAGCACTGCTCCCACAGCACAGGGGACTTGCCCTCCTTAGCCCTGACAAACATTAAGAGACATCCTTGCCCCCCTTTCACTTGCTGGAAATTTCACTGCCTAGCAAAAGATTTCTCTGCGAAAGCTGTCTTCTCCAAGGAGAGCGGAGACGGAGAGCAGCAGGAGCCATGAGGATGCTCCACGTTTGGTGGCACCTCTTCCTGCTCTGTGTTAGGCTGTACTGTTGATGGCATTTGTTGAGGGTGGACCTTGGGCAGGCTCCCACCCGCCGTGCTCATCAGTGTTAACAGCAACAAGTCGCAGGATGTTCCTACCTCTTAAGGCCAAATATTCTGTCCTATAGCCCATGTCTTAAAGCAGATTTTTTTGAAGTGAAATTACCACTGCACTTGCAGCTCTAAATGGGCATTTTTCAATTCTACCTTGGAATGATTGGTTTGGGGTTTTTTTCTTCTGATCTGGTAGGCATTTTCATCCTTCAAATTAAAAATAAATTAGAAAGGTATGTAATCTGAATCATCCAACAGCTGGGAAAAGAAGAGCACAGCCTATTTTGACATATAAAGAGTGCTGGAAGAAGTGAGCAATCCTACTCCTTCCCTCAAAGCCCTGGTGTGAGGACAGTAGAAGTGATGGTAGAAGGAGGAGACTCCGTGTGCTGAGAACCCCCGCAACAGAAAGTGCTGCTCAAAACAGTTTTGGTACAGACTGTATGTTTACAAAAGAGGTATGTCTCTGCCTAAGTACTGGCCGGAGTTTCAGGCTCTTCTCTTTTCTTTTAGACAAGAGTTTTGAGCTTTGCTCCATGTGTTTGGTGACAGGACGGTGCAGGGCACGTCAGGCATGCGTTAGAGCGGCGGAGGGGAAGAGTTCCACCAGAACATGATCTGCAGCAGGCCTGTGCCAGCTACGCTATGGACTCGTCTTGTCAGAAGGTTTGTTTTTAATAATTGTACAACCTCTCGTGTGTTTGAAGGAGGGAATAGATTTTGAGATTACTCCTGCCCCCTTTTTGCCCTGTGTATCCTTGGGAGCGTGGCAGAAAGGTAGCTGCTGGCACTCAGGGGAAAAAGGAAGTGTAATGGATTGGAAAAGCGTATACTTTACTTGGAAAAGTTCATCCACATGTTTCTGAGTAGTTTTAAAAAAAAAAATATTCTATAAATGCTACATAACTTTTTCATGAATATGGCCTTTAGCTAGGCTGAACTTCCAAAAATAGGTTTGAACTACTACAGAACTGTATCCTGACAGCTCCCGGTGTAAGGAAGCCCGTGTGCTTCCAGGAAACCACTGTGACAGCTGTATAGCAGGAAATTAAGAACCAATGATTTCTAAATGATGTGTGAGACTTCCGAGTGGATTTATCCCTCTCATCCCAGTGCTGAAAAGATCCTCACCAACAAGTGAGCGGTTTACTGCCTTGCATGTGGCTGCTGAGCTGAGGGATGTACCTGTGCCTATTTACGTAGGAAGCCAACATAGAGCTTTACAAAGTTGAGCAGTTTAAAACCGAAGACAGTTCCTGGCCTCTGGGTTAGCACGTTCCTCCCGCAGCAAATCTCTGCAGAGGTGCCAAAGGTGGACGTTGCGTGCAGGGTCCCAGTGCAATGCCCAGTGCACATGCTAAGCCCTGAATACACACTTCTGAATCGTTTTTTTTATTTAGATAGCAAAGAAGTGGTGAATGGAAAGCTGATATTCGACATACGGGAAGGCATAAATGAAAGGGTGGAATTAACTCTTTGACAATCTGTTACTTAAAAATGTGAGGCTTTATAATGTTTCTTCTTGCATATCTCAACTTTCACATCTCACATTGCAAGAGTTATTTCATTTCTCGATAGAGCTACAATCAAAGGGTGCATGTATGAGGGGCCTAATAATTTTCAGAGGTTTTTATTTCAAGCCATTAAAGCTGAAATACATTGCTCCCTTTCCAAAGCTTTCAGAAAATAAGCAGATGAAAGCTCTGGGCTTTCTGTTGTTCTTGTTCTTCCACTTGTACAAATAACATATAATAACACCTGCATTCGAAAACTGAGGTTTCTTGCCCTTCATATCCCAAAACAGTATAAATTGATGTGGTTTAGATCAGCTATTAAAAATTCCTCTCTACCTTCGCCTCAATTTACAGCAAATCAATGTGGCTCTGGTAGACTGGTATTATGGATACATGGTATAACTGCATAACCTATCATCATATGAAATTAGATTCTCTATCAAAAACAAAAGTTTTACCAGGATAAAATTATGATTCTGTGAGCAGGTCTCCTGCTCTGGCATCAACATTGATGCAAAATTGATGAAACTTCCAAGTGAAATTGCATTGTTTGATCTTCACAGTCCTGGAATAACATAGCCTAAAGCTACAGTTTCTGTAAACTTACTTTGCACAAACGACTTAGCCGGTACTGATGTATTGACATAGTGTGCCCATGAATGACATTAGGGCTACTTAGAAAAGAGACAAAATAACAGCAAAAGAATGCAGCAATTGGTTCTGAAATTACCTTTTTCCAGTGAACCTCTCTGAAAAATTACCTTTTTCTGCTGAGTCTCACTCAAAAATTACCTTTTCCAACTGAAGCTCTCTCAAAGTGCCTTGATGTTAAGCAATATAGTTTTTAGTTGAAAATGTCACAAGGCCATGAAAAGAAATTGATAGAAAATTTCAGGGTTCCTTGTTGATATTTGAAGCAGCCTGTGGATTTTTGTTCTTTAACACAGATCTTCTCTGCTGTGCTACCACTTTGATTTCTGTATTGCCAAAAACAGCATGTTTCTAGGCTTAATGGCTTCACTGAGAGGAATGTGAAGGTGATTTAGTTATTGCTGTGGAGGTGATGTTACCAGTAGGAAATTGGTAAACAGATGTCTTCAGAGCCCTTTCCAATCACATAGAAGGGGATGGTTTGTTTTTAATCATGAAATGGAATAAATAATCTCTCTAAGTGTCTTCCTTTTTAAGGCATATATAAATACAATAGTTCTCTGATTATGTGAACTACTTGGGTGAAGGTGTTCAGGTATTTGTCTACACATGTGGCTGAGAGGGGATAGTGATCCAGAGCTCGTGGAAATCAATGGAAGGGCTCCCACAGCCTCAGCGGGCTTTAGCTTAGACCTGTAACTGGAAGTTAAGAGACCAGGTGACTGCCAGCAGGAATTTAGAGTGGAGGATTGTACAGACAGGGATCAGGTTTTTCTATACTTGATAAGACCGAAGCCTCAGGCTGTTCATGCAGGTGGATCTAACACCTGTACACTGCCTCGGTGAACTGTGGCAGGCAAAAGAGGCGGTGTATTAGCAAAACTTGGAGTCAAGAGACACCGAGATTAAAGGTATGGGCACCTGAATAAGATACCATGAGACAGCCAGGGGATAATTTTACAGTGCATTGTAATTGCACGTGTGCAAGTTGTTGCTGTGGTAAATGCAAGGTTAACTTTCTCTGAGGAGTAAGGTACTTTGCATTTACTGGGGGTAAGAGCACGGGTGCAGGCAGTTACTGCAGAAGAGCTGACTCTCAGCAAGTTCTCCTGCTTGCAACAAGTTTGTGAGCTCATGACATTGGGGATAATTCATCTCACTTGCAAACCAGGTACTTGGTCTAAAGTAGCAACTGAAGTTCCCTCAATAGTCAGTGGAGACAGAGGGGCCCCTCCGCGTTCCTCCCACCTGTCCTGGTGGGACTTTCACTCCTTCTGATCACAGGTCTTTAGGAAGTCCTGGGCACCCCAGCTGCCTGCATGCAGTCAAGATACCATGCCACATCACACCCACAGTGCCTTCACAGAGGTGGCACTTGTGACACACATTCCTTTGTGCAATGCCCAGCTTTGTGATTAACCTGCGGTCTACCTAGAACATGCAGCATTGAACCTGCTGTGCACTCCTGTTGGTGTCTTCTTCTCAACAGATGCATGGCCAGTTCCTGGAGGAACTGCCTTGGGGCACCTGTCTCTTCCTATTGACAGTGGAGGGACACCAAGACCATGATTGAATCGGGCAGTTCCTTCACCAGGATGTGGGAACCGAGGGCTGCAACTGGTTGCATGGATGCTCTGGGCTGATACGAATGAGCTGCTGATATGGGATTAACTTTACCTCTGAAATGTAGTGCAGGATCAACAGCTTATGGGGACAGTGAACGAGGAGCTGCCCCATAAGAAGGGAGAATTGCGGTCTTGGACTCTGCAACTCCCAAAGGACAGTGGCTCCAGCTAGATTTCATGGGGGAAAAGCTGTGGTGGTAGGATTTTAAACGAGTTGTTTGAAACAGGTAAATGATAAATAGATACACAAATTAAGGACATATTTATTGCAGGTAGTATTGTACAAATCCTTTTTGGTTGTGTGTTGTCTGCACAGGAAACAGAACAATGCATTTAAGAAAGGATGCTCGAGTATCAGCTATTATCAGTCAATGAACACTGCAAGATCAGCTCCAAAGTATATATTTAATTAATATATTGAGCAGATTCAGCCAGATAAAAGCCTACAGGAAGAACAAAACACCTCTTATAGAAACATGCATCTTCTTATGTAAGTTTTTGAGGCTCTGTAAAATATGTTTATTACAAATTATGGAATTTTGAACTGATGGTCCTGAGTTCCTGAATTCAGGGCGAGCACAGGATTAACCAGAACCTTTTGAATTGTGAATTTTTTGCTTCCCTGAGAAAAATCTATGCAATAACTTCATTGACGTCGTGTATATTGACTTAAATCATTGGTCAATACTCTCCGCCTGTGGCTCTGACATTGTTACCAGGATTGTAACTACAGCTAGCTGGAAACAGACATTTGTGCGTTGTGAAAGCATCTGAGGTTTCAGAATTTGTTTTCAATATCTATTAGTGCAGAAAACTGAAGCCTTCTGTATTACTGCATTAATTGAAGTGTAACGAAACTGCTGGCGTCCCCAGCCCGTATTTTGGGGTGTACGTATGTGCCTTGGTAGCTGTGGAGGGGTGCTGTGCTGTGCTGTGGTCCAGCGTGGGTCTGAGCAGTGTGCTGGCTCCCAGTGCCACCTGGGCGGTGGTAGGAGGGTCACAGGGATCTGGCATGGGAACATAGTTTTTGCATAGTTTTGAAACTAGTGGTTGCCATTGCCAGTTCTCCATCAACTTCATGGAAAGCCCAGAGGGCTTTTCCAGCAGAGGTGGGAAGAAGGATGCGAATGTAGTGTGTATCCTTACAGTATAACAGTAATATATGGTAAACATATGCAGTAGCAACATTTGAGGTAGGGCCAATCTTTTTGTTGGTGGATGCTAATTTTTGGTTTAAGCCCTATTTCCTTGTGCCAGTCCAAACCTTTGTGAGTGCAAACAGTTTGCCATTACTGATATGGGGAAAAGGGATGCACCTTTCCGTGAGTGACTCAGGCAAGGAGTGCTATGAAGCCCTTTAACCCACAGTCAGAAGCAAGGGGCCTCAAGAGTGATGCTAGTACAGGAGGCACAGGTACCTGAGCAGAAGTCAATGCTCTGTAGAGCAGGGTGCAGTGACAGCCAAAGAGCTAATAGCAGAAGGCTGCCAACAAATCCTGTAGGTGACAGCCTCCGTGCAGGAGTAGTGCCTTTTCTATAGAGGCTGGGAAGCCACATCCTATCTTTTTCAAGCCCTTCCTCTTCCTCCCAGGAAGGGGAGTGTGCCTGCCAGAAACACCATCGGGTGATTTCTTCAGTAGTCCCCCCACAAGGACGTGTCATGATACCACACAGAGGTGTGACTCTCAGTGAGCCAAAAGGATGATTTCTATGATTCTATGAAAATCACTTACAAAATAAAATCATGTAGCTACACTCTTTACTAGGCATGGCAGTAAACATCCTACAGTTTCTCTGACAGAGTACCCTGAATCTTTTGTTTAAAAAATGTGGGACGGGTCTCTTCCCAGATCAGCATGCCTTTGAGAGGAGTCAGCTCCAGGATCCCACAGCCCAGCCAGGTCTGCCTCTGGCTCTGCCTCCGCTGAGCCCAGCCTTGGGCAGCTTTTGGGGGCCACATGCGGCCAATGCACACCCAACACCTCCCACAGAAAGGCTGTTCTGTAGAAGGAATTGTCTGTTCGTTAATCGGGGGACACACGGCAGCTCTCCTAGCAATAATTAACATGGTGCACTCAGGTGTCCTGGCATGGAGAGATCACATTTTAACACTCAGCTTCATTTCATGCTGAAACAAATCTATTATAACCTTTGGCATTTTACTCATTACTACTTTATTAACCTGCTAATGGACACATCACAGGATTCATGTCTGTAATTATACAAAAATCAAGGGGAGAAGTAATGATTCTGTGGATTTCTGAAATCCATTCCAATAAGCAGGAGCTCTTCTAGGGAACTGAATTTTGAGGAAAGCTGAATGCTGCTGAATCGTTATTTTATAAAGACGGGCTGGGACTGAACACCCTGCACACCTAAACCTCTGAGTGAGCAGTAGTCTGAGGTACACCAGAAGTGTACCTAGAGCAGTGGAGGTCCCCCCTGCAGAACAGGCTGGGTAAATACCCTGCAGCTTGGGATTTCTGCAAGGTTACGTGGGTAGAAAAGCTGTGATGTCTTCTGTCCCGTTATCCTTAAAAATAAGTATCTGAAGCACAGAATAAAAGAGGGGGACTGAGGACATTAACAGGCCAGATAGGATACTATCAAAGTGTCTGTGGCTCCCCACATACATTAGTGGTGGAACACGCTTTCCATAAAGAGCTCAGTAAAATAACTGCACTCCAAACAAACCCTTCTAAAGAAAATGCTCAGGTTAAAGTCCAAATCCCCTAATGACCTTGTTTTTTACATCACATATATATTTAATGGTCTTTCAAATGTTCCTGACGTTATTTTCCACCTAACAAGGTCCCAACGACACATGCACGCCTCCATTCCCAGTGACTGCAAGGGGCTGTGCCAGTGCCCGAGCGGACGAACCTCCCGTCGGCGTTTCTGGTAGCCGGCCGCGGAGCCCAGCTCCGGCGCCTGCCGCCGGCGGGGGGATCCCGCTCGGCCGGGCTGGGGCTCGGTGTCCCCCGGCAGCGCCCCTACCCTGTGCCGGGCAGGCGGCGGCCCCGCCCGGGAGCCCAGCGGCACCCGCGGGGGAGCGGCGCCGCGGCCGGGCTCGGCGCCCCGGTGCTGTTCGGGAGCCCAGCGGCACCCGCCGGAGACCCCCGCCGCGGCCGGGCTGGGCGCCCCGGTGCTGTGCGGGCGCCCGCCGCTAGATGTCCCGGGGACGAAGGCGGAGGCCGCTGCTGCCGCGGCGCTCGGCCCTGCCATGGCGGCTCGCGCGGCCGGGCTGGGCTGCGCGGCCACGGTGGGAGCGGCCGCCCCTCGGCGGGGCCGGGCTACGGGCGCGGCTGCGGCACAGCGGCCCCGCGCGCTGTGCTGGGTGCGCTTCAGACCCGCCGTTTTGCGAAGAAACATCCAAGACCCTGCAGAGCCGAGTGTAAAGCCCGTGCTTCAGGGCACGCTGCTCCGCAGGGCCGAGGCCAGCTCTGGCTCGGGTGCTCTCCACCTCCCCAGCCGCACAGCCCGGCACCGGGCTGCTCCCTTGCCTTTCCTTCTAAGCTCGTACATTTCTAATACAAGCAGGCGTCATATTTTTATTTGACAAGAGGGACACAAGGCTCTCTGTATTAATTTCTAGGAGACTGAAGACAAATTGAAGTTGGTTTTTATTTTCTGCCGTAGCCTGCGGGTGCCCTGGGTGACAAAGCGGGGCAGCCCGGCAGCTCACACCCACCAAGCTGGCACTGGCTTCTCCAGCTCTCTGCCGGCACCTGGAGGGTCCAGAAACCCTCCCTTCATAGCAATGTCCTTTAACACTAACATATATATTTTCAAATGTTGGGATCAGGGGAAGCAGAGGAAGCATTTGTCAATATTTTTAAAGATCCATTTAAAATATGGAAATAAAGTCAAAAAGGCTGCATTTCTTTCCAGTGCCTCTGAAAGAGAGCCCCAGAGAGACAGGTGTAGCCACCATAAAGATTGCAAGTTTATATTACACAAACACACACACCTGGGGTAAAAAAAAAAAAAAAAAAAAAAGAATATAGTCACCTGGAGCCAATTGCCATGGACTTGCTTTACGTGCTGGAAAACCCCTGACAATAACATAGCTGGCTGAAAAAAAAAATCAGAGTGAATGTAAAAAATATGCAGCTAGTATTTATTTCTTGCCCTTTAAGCAAAAAAAAAACCAACAGTATGACTTATTGTATGATCATTTATATATTACAGGGAATATGAGACTCACTTGATTAAAAACTAGCTGAAAGAATAAACCTGTTTCGAAACCCCAGCAGATTAGTTTATATAAGGCCAGGGATTAAGGATATCTCCAATGTCATTTCCCTTTTTTTGGTGTGCTGTATTATGGCACCCTTGAATATTTCTGCACTAGCCATAATCAGTGACATCCAGCAGTGAGGGCGAAAATGAGCAGCTACAAGCTTTTCTTCCGACTTCTAAACTTACCAGGTAAGTAGCTCAGACCATGGGTCTCCTCGGTGGAGGGCTCGTAGGCAAACTGCCACGGCCCTCACCTGACCGCAGGGGAAAAGCAGCAGCAAAGAATTAGAGGGTTGTTTATTGGCTTGTGGTTTGTTTTGTTATTTAAGGGGAACTTCCCGGGTTTATTGCAGTTAATTTGATTTACCAATATCCCAAAGGAGACAAAACTACAGTTTAAAACCTCAGACCTTCAATACAGCCACAGAGCCAAACCCCCTGCAGAGCCCAGCCCTAGGCTGCTGCAAAACTGTGTAGGGCGGGAAGGCAAAAAAAAGGTCAAGGCGGGGTCTGGCAATGACATTGGCTGTTGTGCTTAACTACACGGTGTGAAAACCTTCTTCATTTAACAAATTCATGTTCCCATCATTGCTGAACAGACGTGTAAACCGAGTGTCTCAGAGCTGGGTAGCTGGCTCCGCCAGGGCGGGCAGGCTGCAGGGTTGTGCTGGTGCCCTGGATGTCCGCGAGCGTGAAACTGGAACAGACCAGGACAAACACTTCTGGAAAGAAGACCACAAGGTAGACATGGAGAGGAGTGCTGCTTTCTGCTGCTCTGCGGGCTTTCCTGCAGAAAGCAAATGCTGGTTTTGAAAATGTCTCTGAGCAAAAGGGAGAACCGGGAGGGGGGAGCCTAAGGAGCAACCTCGGTTGTAGCTGCTCATGAGGCATAACAACGCTGGCAAAGTCCACCGTAAATCACACGGGGAATTAGTGTGTTGGTATGGATATATTGATGGCTGATGTCCTTTGAGTTAAATAACAGAATAAACATGGATTTGTAATTTTAAACCCCTGCCTGCCGTTAGTTCAGAATGTACGTAAATAATCAGGCAAGTCAAACAACAGGAATTAACATTTTGCAATGAAAAATAATTAAACCTAAAATATAGACTAAGTCTCTGTTATACAAGGAAATGTAAATAATCTCTGCCAAAAAGTGCAGGAGTACACTTGCTCAGCTTTGATAGTCACATACACCAACAGACAGAAGGCTTATACAAATATTGTCTTTTATTGTAATGCAGAAAACATAAAGCTGTATCAAGAGTAATAGTAATTTCTGAAAGCTATTGGAAAATAAAATAAATCTGAGGTTTGCATTCAGGAATTAATTTTTAACATAAATAATAATTCCAGTTAAGTTAATTAAATAAAATTTAAAATGGTTTATTAGAAAAACATTATTTAAACATGCAGAATTTTTTTCTAACTAACTGGGACATGCAGTAATAGTTAAACAATGAGTCACATTTGATATTGCTCTTCTGAAAACTTAACAGGGAAAATTTTCAGTGTCTGAGACATGATACTCTACAATGTCGGCTTGGGTTTCTCTTTGGGTTGGTTGGGGGGGTTGTGAGCATACTGTTACTTCATACTTTTTTTTTTCATTCCTCTGTTTAGAAAGAAAAAAGTGAACGAGAGAAGCACAACCTTTGGTAGACTGATCTGTGACACCCCGTAATCTTTTGATACTGTCTTGATTTCTAATTGTGTTTTTCACAGTTTTAGCAAAAGAAATACGAAAAAATCAGAAATGTAACCTATATTATTATACTTTAATGTGATGTTCTACTTTTCTGTTTGTAGTTCTTGAAGTTTTTGTCTTACTTCATTAAACATTTAATAAATCACTGCCAGTTTTGTGACAGATTTTAACCATAACACAAACAGCAGGAGGTGTAAACTCAGTTCAGTTCATATAGGCATATAATATCCATGTCGACATCATCATCCCCTCAAGGCATATTGGCAAAACGGCCAATGGAAGCTAAGCTTTTTCCGACAAAGCTTCGAAAATAAAGTTTTCTTCTTTTATCTTACTACAAATCAATTGGAGCCCTTACAGCAAAATCCTATAAAATAACTTCAAACGCCACTTCTTAGTCTAAAAATTTGTATTATGGCTAAAACTCTTTGAAGTTTTATGACTGAAGTTTGGAGAAAAATGATTTAAGTGCTATCTGCTAGACATCAGAGTGTCAAAATTTCTCTCAGTTTTCCTGACACATAAACTGCTGCCTACTGTATGTTTTTTAGGGTGTTTTTTTCTTTCTTTTAACCATCTAACCCAGCTTGCTTGATAAAAGTTTCTTAACTGCAGTTTATCCCATTGAATTAATACCCTTTCAAGCTTCTGCTTAAAATAACTGATTACTTTATGTTTGATTTTTAGCTCCTCTGACGATGCAGGTGGTAAGGGGGTGGGGAAAAGAGCCACTTTGCAAGTGTCATATTGATTTTTTTAATAGAAAAGGAAGCAGGTAAAGTGCCCAAAACAATGCATTTGCAGAATGTGCAGCTGAGTCCTTGGTTTCAGGCAAATGTTGGAAGGTCATCTGTCGTGGTGAGCTGCTTTGCAGAGGGAAGGAAAAACTCCTCCTGCAGGAAAACCTGCAGGGCAGGTAGCTCGTAGGACACCTAGAGATGGTAGCAGTAACTCATGTTTCATGCTGCTCCTTTTGAAACATGTCAGTGAAAGAGATCCCCATCCACATCCCCTCACATGCTGCAGCACAACAGTGGCGAGTGGGCAATGTTAAACACTTCGTGTTGATACTGAGATACCTTCAGGCCCAGGGAGGCCAGGAGCAGGATGCATCCCGGCCATCAGCCCTTTCCATCAGGCATAAGTTGGTCCTTTGAAACCAGGCACCCTTCAGTGCCCTGCACTGGGCATGCTGGTGTGTGTACAAAGAGCATGATGAACGTCAGCTGGAACCACTTTATTTGGTTAAAATGCCTGTTAAGCACAAAAACCTGAGGAAGGACTTTGAAACTGGGGGCACAAAAAGAAAAACTTGATCTCAGGCATGCCTTTTCTATTTACTTTTTTGATTTATTTTAAGAAATAATCAGAAAAGAATGTCAAAGGTATTCCCTGTAAAAGAAAAATGGTGGTGTATTGTCAGAGTTGCATCAGTGACACATGTCACAATTCAGTAAGATGGTTTGCATAAAAAAATTAAGCAGGGAGCATGAAATCTTCTGCAGAGAGCAAAGAAAAAATGTAAAATAATAAAAAAAAAAACAACAAACTGTGTCATCCTGCATACTGCAGCCTTGCAAAATTTTATTCACCCAAGATGAGTGATTTGTTTTGATGGGCAAGCAAAATATAATCATTTGAGGAAAGAAGGAAGGAAAAGGGAGGGAGTCCATTATCATCATCTTGGATAGGGGTGGGTGAATAGATTTTGTGCCTGAGCTGGTAAATTTGTAGTACAGCTTTGCATGGCTGGAATAATATAATAAACTGACTTAAATATAAATGCCATTTAGGAACTATTCCATAGTGAACAGTTAAAATGATGGCATTCAACAGAACTGCCACAACAGAGCCTGCTGTTGCTGCTAATTTGCTGAAGTAGATCTGCTGTCTTTACTTCCTCTGCTGCTCCTGCTGCACCTCAAGGCATGCTGAGGGCTCATCCATCATGTGCTGGCTCATAACAAGGCAAGAAGAGGAAGCTTGATTGTAGCATACAAGAAACTGAAGTGTAGGTCCAAAAGGTCACAGGAAACCATCAACTGTTCAGAACAGGTGAGCTGGAAAAAGATCTTGTTGAGGAAAACATTGCATGAAGACAGTTGGTATGTTCCTCCAGAGCAGCCATGGAGGCTGCTGTTAGCAGCGGTGGAAGCAGGGCTGCGTGCAGGCAGGGTGACCCAGAGCACGCTAAGGACAAAGCCCCAGAAGGCCACATCGTGCTTGATAAGCTTTTAATGCAGAACAATTGCAAATTGCCATTAATGCTCCAATGAAGAGCTGAGATACACAAGATTTTTCCCTTCTGTCGTGTGGTATTAGGTCAAAAGAGTGGATAATAACAGCGCTACATTAGCCCTGCCAGAGAGCTGCACTGACACATGCTACACAGGCACGTGGGCATGTTTTTGGCACCTATGGGTGCACTGCTGTGACCTATCTTTCAGTCAGTCACTCCCATGTGGCACAACACGGCATTGAGCAGGCCCTGGACTCTGGCAGGCAGCTCGGGAAATATGCCTTGCCTTTTCATGATCTTTTCACCTGAATTTTTATGGGATGGTAGGTAAAGGAAGTCGTACCGGTCCACCTTATCAGACAATGGCTGAATGGGTATCAAACCTCCTCACAGGCAGTTTAACACACTCTTCCTAAAACAATTCTCCACAGTAAACCACCAGGCTGCCATGCAGATGATAAAGCTCCAGTGCAATCCAGACTTCACGCTACTAGTCATGTTGATCAACATCTGAACTAATGTCAGAGTCTTCTCTTACTAATGAGCTGCTGCACTGAGACGCAGCCTTGCTATCAGTCGGCTACCTGTAATGAGGTAGAATGAAAGGCAAAGACCCCTCTTCAGACGCTTCCTCTCATCTAACCACAGACGAGCTTCATTCTTCACTTATTGCAGTACAGCCCAAGAGTTTCTTCCTGAAAGTCCCTACCAGCATCACACACAGCACCTCTTTTACATGTTAACTGCAGCTGTTTGGAGAATTTCTAGCAGAAGTGACTCTTTCACCCCCCCCACCCCCCCACCTCCATCTAATCATTTGCAATCTCACTGCTTGCATATAAGGATGTCTTAATGCACACTTCAAATTCAAATGAAAGTACCTTGCCATGTCCCCAAGTTGGACACCTCCATGTAGCACTCTGCTTTCCTTAAATCATCTGCCTACGAGTCACGTTTGTCCAGCTGCTCATGCTTTGTTTTTAAGCAGCAGCTACCATGCAGTGGTGTATCCTCTTTACATATCCCTTAATATCACTGATGAACCAGAGATGTGTGCTCCAAATCCATGGCTTTCCATCAGCATAACAAAGCCACACTAATGAATTCTTATTTTTCTTTGTCTGTCATACGACTGCTGAATGGTCTGAACAGTTACTGCTGGGCCCAGAGGTTCTGCCTAAACCAGATCTAGGGCATATTGCTCAGAAGGTGATTTATAGCTGCAGTGATTGAAGAAGCACCCATAAACTGTAGGAGAGAAGTCGATGAGCAATAAGGAAAGCTCCAGCATTTGGTACAACCTCCCACTCAACCTCTCTATGGCATTCTTTTTTAGTTACTGAATTAAGAGCAGGGTTTTGTTTCTGTACTGGGCCTAGCTGTCAGTACAGGCAAGTTGGCTATTATTTGTTACTCCTATCAAAACAGTCATTACAGAAAAGCTGGGCTTGCGTTTGTATTGCAAATGGAGGTTGTGACTCGTATTTTTCTCATCTTCCCAAATATTTCAGTCAGGTTTTGTTTTTCTTTATCTTAAACCAACTTCTTATGTCTCTCAGTGACAGGTCTCAGCATGCAATTATTTATTCACTTCTCATTCCAAGCCACATAAAAAGGGTTATCAAGTTTGTATCTTTAAGACTAATGAGCTGTTGGTTAACACTTTTGAGGCAATTAAACAGCAGTATCACTTCTTATCAACTGACAGAGACATCGTTGCATTCAAATTTCTCCGTGGGGCAACTCATACATCCAGAGTTCAGGCCCTGCTTGTTTGCTCTGACAGACAAGGCTGCAGGTGATGAGCAATGGGAAGCCATAAAAGACTGTCTGCTGCAGCCCCGATATAGTGGTTCACGTGGTCTCTGACATCAGCTGATGATGTATTGGGGCACGTAGGTTAGTGGCACTCAGCAGAAGCGTTTGCATTTGTTACTCCGTACATGCATCCCCTCTCAGGCTGGTTATCAGAGCATGGCAGCTTTTCACACTGCCACACACCGCTCCTGCTGCCTGCGTGGGGACCCCGGCCAGCACTCCTCAGTGCCC
Source organism: Falco rusticolus (assembly GCF_015220075.1). Lineage (NCBI taxonomy): Eukaryota > Metazoa > Chordata > Aves > Falconiformes > Falconidae > Falco > Falco rusticolus. Next base: position 18,336,421 of record NC_051197.1, read on the forward strand.
TGTCAGCGCCTGGATGCTGCAGCAGTCCCTCAGGGTGAGTGGCATCTGGCTCAGGCTAAAGTCGCCCTTCAGACTCCTCTGACTGCTGCCAAGGGACCAATAAAGCAGACTCAAGATGAGGGCAGAGCAAATCATCAACGACGGCTGTACCATTATCCTTGACCAAGACACAAAAATCTAGTGAGGGTGTGATGAAGCCTCCCAGGGTGTGTCCTCTGAGGACCCAGTGTCTTCAATTTTCTTGCTCAAGTGCTTACAGGGCCTCTGAGGACCCAGAGTCTTCAATTTTCTTGCTCAAGTGCTTACAGGGAAGTAACCTGGAAGGTGCAGAGTTTTCCTGTGCCTGTGAAACACATGCTTTCATCTCCTGGACAGCTGAGATTTCTTGCTGTGAAATAATTTTTTTGTGAAAACACTAATCCTCCACACATATTTCATTGAAAATGTTTTTTCTGTTTCCAGGATTAATATTTCATTTGAAGTTTACTTTTTGTTAGTAAAAAGGGAGAGTCTCATTTTCTTTTCAAGTTTGTCCTTGTCAAAGGCCAGGTTTTGTCACAGTGCACTTTGCGGGATCCCTGCTGGCTCACATGGCTGTGGTAGGAAAGCGTCATGGCTCCCAGGAGCGGCAGTTCCACTCCTGCCAGCCCAGCACACGTGTGACATGCAAGTCCCTGCGCTGGGCACCTACAAACAGCTCCCACAGGAGAGCGATGCTGAGGGCACCATGGGAGGTGCAGGAGGGAGCTGGCCCCTCTGTGGAGTATTCCCTGCTGGCAGGTATCACGGAGCAGCCACCAGCTGGCTGTTAGCAGAACAGGCATGTCTGCGTGGGGAGGCAGCCACCACAGCACCTCTTCACTTCAGGAAGCTTTTTTTTCCTCTTCACCTCAGGAGCTCTATTTTGCAGCCTGGACTAGGCATCCCACCAACACGGAGAACAAGCGTAACCCCTCTGCAGCAAGCACAGCCCTGCTGGACATGGCATGGCAGCCCCTCAGGAGACATGGAGTCAAAGCTGCAGAGTCTTCTCGAGGTGCATCCTGCTCCCCCAGCTCTGCTCAAGGGTTTTTGCCAGCAGAAGTTTGCCTAATCCTGGGCTGCACCTGAGAGAGGGATTCTGCTACCTGGACTGTGGCTGCACTTCTCTAACAGTACAGAAAAGCACCGGTGTGAAAGTATGGCAACTCTAAAGGTATTGTAAATAAAATAAATCCATGAGGCGACAGGGAGGTAATATTCCACCTGAGATTTATATGCAAACTCTGAAATATTAAAAGCACCCTAGTGAAGGCATTACTAATTAAAAGGATAAAACATTTGTGCATAGAGAACAGATTATTTAAAACATAAAATATTTCTTATTAAAATAATGGTGTTTAATTAAATGTTGAAAGAGCTGGATAGGAGTTTACACTGTAAAATGATCTGTTAAACATGTTCCCATTAACATCAATACAGCTATTGACAAGCAGATCCAATTTTGTTTTACTTTGAGAGAGCAGACAATAGCAAGTTTTACTACTGCTATCTTATTTTACAAGCATTAATGAACAATTAACCAACACTAGCACTCTTTCCATCTGTAATCCTGTAGTAGGATCACTAATCTCCACCACTAGCAGCTAATGATGAAGGTCTCTTAAGCTTTACTTCTTATCTCAGCCAGTTCTTAATACTTGCATAAGTATGCTTTCTGAGCAGGGCGGCCCCCCATTGCTCTGCGACTTGAATACAAAAGACTGGTGAAATATTTGAAGGGTTTTCTGTTCAATAACACTTCTATACTTATGTTTGCCTTCCTACAACAACAAACACAAGTGATCAGCAGAGGACTAGCAAGGTCACTAAGGGCTCTGTGTTTCCATACTTGTTCTAATACTTATAAGAATGTATTCATGCCCTATTATATATATTCCCTGGCTGCTCAGGCAGAAGCTCTAAACTAAACTAAACTGAAATGAAATAAAAGGGAAAAAACAGAAGACTAAAACAGTATTTACTTCAAGAACAGGTTTGCTGTTTGTATCGAACAAAAGGAAGTTGGAAAGTGGCTGCCATTAAAAATACATGCAAGATAAACTGAAATTTTTATAGTACACAATACACATGACATTTTCTAACTTCTCTTTCAAAGTGTTCTTGTGAATACCATTCACACGAGATCTGTGTAGTGGGATGGCAGGGAAGCCGCCATTCTGTCAGGCTTTTCTGGAATAGCTAAGCCAAGCAAGGCAGCAACATCTTCCCAGATGGGAAGCTGTGAGCACAGTGGGTTCTGTCCCAACCTCCATCAGGAGAAGGTCCTCCATAGACAGGGTAGTCACCCCAGGACTAAAATGGGTGCAATTAAAACTGGGGCATACAGGCCACCTTCTCCTTCAAGGATACCTTCTGCTTTCAAGAGAAGTGGACGGGCCTAAGCAAAAGCAACACTTTTTCCCTAGTCCATTTTACTCATTACATGCGCAGTGCTGGAACATGGTGGCCCTGATCTAAGCAGAACTCAGCACGGATCAGGGGCGGTTTCCTGGCCTAAATGAAAGCCTTGCCACAACTACTCCAACTGGGTCCGAACATCCACTGCAGCTACGGAGGCTGCTGGAGATGGTGAACAGGTGAGTAGCAAAAGGCTGGTTCCAGTCAGGGTGGTGATACAGACCCGTCAAAACCTCACCCTGACCCTGCCTGCATTAAGCTGTGTGGCTGATTAGTGAGCACCGAGTTGCCTCATCGTACTTGGAGATGAAGGTATATTCTCAGATTGCAACAGGTTACCAGGAGCTGAGAACAAACGTATCTACAAGCTATATCCCCAGAGATGTTTTAGCAATAACTAGCAGTATGAGGCATTGCTGAGGAAACGTGCTGTATAAGCAGCTAGAAATTGAGAACTAATGTTTCTAATGCAGTCAAAAGCTGCCTCCTTGTATGCTCTGTTCCAAGACATCTTCTAGTCTAAGGCATACAAAGAAGCTGAATTTACCTGGCACCCATGGCTGAGAGATGTTTTGGAAAAAACTCCCACTGAGTGTCACAGACACTAATTGGCCCCTACACAGACACAGGCTCTTTGTTTTTGTGTTGTGTTTGTACAACGCATATCACAATGCTGACCTTTTCCTTCACCAGAGCTCCTCAGCACAGACAATAAATAGCATTAATTAGAGAAAAAACCTATGTGTTCTGTACCTCTGCAGGAATTGTGACTAAGCCTCGCTTTTACCACGTTACCTCTTTTTTCTGTGACTGTGACTACCCAGCATGGCCCAGGTGTCTGCAGCACTTGGTAGGCATGTGGAAGGAGAGGAGTGCCTGCTCTGGCCAGCCCCTCCCTGTGGGTGCTCGGACGGGTGGCTCTCTGGCTGGGACACAGGCGCGAGCTGGACAGCCTTACCTGAAAAGTACCAGTGAGATCTTAAAGTAGCTTGCGTGCGTGCAGTGGAAAGGCACAAGGATAAAGAGAAGAGAGGTTCTGGGACTACCTGCAGTCTTTATTTATTCGAGTAAAACTTCTGTTTAAGTCAAGAGGAATTTTGCCAAAGTGAAGCCAACCAAGATGTCATAAGCAGACCTTATCAAATCTAGAGAGCAAAATGGAGAGCTTATGGACAAATCACCAACCATTAGTGAGAAAAGAAGGAAGATTTTGATTTGATTCACCCACCTTTTCCATTTTCAAGCCTTTGCTGTTCTGCTTCATATCTGACGTTTGCAGATTTCCTTGATGTGACAGTCACCCGCAGTGTGAATGGATAGCTCATTTCCACTCCCCTCTGCAGGCTTCAAATCTCAGCAATGACTCCAGGTGACGATGGCAGGATCAGAATTTGGGAAGAGGAGGTGGATGGAGCTAATTTCAGCTTGACACATGATAAGAACTCGCATTACAATGGTTACATAGGATACGGCTTGGCAGGTTTATTTGGACTGCCTGTATATTTGGCCGTGAGACCCATCTGTTACCCTGACTGCATAGCAATACTTGAGGCATCTTCAACCAAGCTCAGCTGTACCAGTAGCAGAGAGAAGCAATTTGACTGTATTAACATACTCCACTACATTTCTATACTAAAAGGGTAAATTATCCAGGACAGAGATCTGGAGTAACACAGCTAAATCCATTCTGATACTTGACTTAGCACCTATGCCCACATTTTCCTGCATTGCATAACATACCATCAGCATATCAGGGAAGATGCTTAGAGGGGAGGAAGCAGTTCAGTCCTGGAACATCCTTATCATGAACTGTCTTCTGCAAATACCTGTCGGGAATCCAGGGATGCTTTCCTGAAAAAGTCACACAAATGTCAACAGCTTGCAAGATCATTTGTTAAGAGAAGGATTAACAAGAAAACAACAATCTGATGCTGTGAAGCATGTTCTAGGGAGCAGACAGAGGATGGCCTATTTGTCATTACTCTGCACCTCCTGCTCATTTGCACAGCTGCCAACCCCAGGGCTGTTGGGAGTGGCTGGAATGGCAGTACAGTGATGGGCTGCTACAGGAGGCAAGTGTAACCACAGCCTGGTCAAATGGTTCCTTGGATCAAGCATAGAAAGCAGCAACTTCAACTGCTCTCAAACTGTCCGTTTACTTCCATTTAATTTTTGTGTTTTCCCAATAGGATGGCATTTTTACTCATACCTGCTGTACAAAGAAAATGTCAGTGTTTAGTGCATTGTTTCCATTTTTATGATATGATAAAAGGGGAAGATAGAAGCTAATTAACAATATTGTTTTCAAGATAGCAAAAGAGCTTGCCTGTGATGATAGTGCTTTGAATTAACCAGGATGAAGCTAAAACCTTGGTTCAACATTTCCACTTTGTAGATACCAGATATACTTCTCCACCCCCACCCAGCTCACATATTCATTACCCAAATTGCCTATCCTCAAAGTGATAATATAGTGTGGTACAACATGCCCCGACAGGACACAAATTGACTCTGTGCCTAGATACTACACAGACAGTGTAAAGCAAATATCTCACTCTATTATCTGTTGTCTCTATGAATCAACAGATTACATGGTTCACTGGGTAGCTGAATAACTTTTACACAGTTTGCTCATATCTATTTACACATATTCTACAAAAAATACATTAACACCAAAGAACAAACATAAAAAAAAGTATACCTGCAGAATCCAGATAAATTACACATGTGAAAAAACCCACAATAAATAGTCATGCTTAAATTTCATATACAATATCTGTAGATGTGAAAGGAGACTTTTCTCTAGCAAGAGAAACCTGAGACCAATAGTACTGTGGAAGGACCTAAAAACATTAAGAGGAACCTTTTATTTGTGACAAGTTACGTTTGTAGCTGAGATTATGCACCACATTTTAAAAAGCCCTTAGTGTTCCACGGAGTAGGACTGTAACCACAGAGGGTGCTTCACCAATGATCTCCGTGTAGATGCACCTCCACCCATCTCCAAGCTATGGCTTAGTATTCACTGTTGTTCCTGGCCACCGTTTTGTACCACATACCATTTTTCGGAAGAGAAAGCAGCATGCCATGCCCTCCCCTTTTGTACCTTGTGTGACAACGTAGTGAGCAGAGCAGTTTGCCCCATATCACCCTAGAAGCAAACAGAGCTGCAGTCAGCTGGTTAACCCAGGATTTACACACAGCTCTCAAACTGCATAGAGGTACCATGCTGGGTGGATCACTTGTCACTTGTCTTGGTTTGTCAGCACTCAAGAAGTGCAAGTGAAGATTGTGCAAAAGAACAGAAGATGCCTATGTTTTGCAGTGCTGCACCTTACAAAATCCGGAATGTTCAAATGTCACACACACACACAAGCATGCACACATGCACACACAGAGCAGCCTTCCCAAGCATGTTTCCCTATCCAGTATGTTCAGCAATTATCCACATTCTTCTCCACTCAGCTCTAACACACCAGTGCATTTGCACCGGTGCCTTACAAGCTGTTCTCTCTTTGCCTCTTCTCTATTGCCTACAGCCAACTCTTTTGCCTCCTACATACCATTTAAACCTACTCCCTGTTAGGTCAGACCTCCACCTTTACCCTGTCTCACTCTAGAGAGTAACTTTTTCCAGGCAGTCACTGGCTTGTCCTCAGACAGTGGACTAGACACCATTGTGTTCAGCTCTTGCCCAATTGCCTGTCTCCTGTGTCCCTGATACACCGTCTTCCAGCAGTGGAAGCAGCTCTTTTCAACAGAGATACAGGCAGCTAGAACTTTGGTCCACTTAATCATCAAGTGGTTCTTTCTTTTTTTAAAAAGGTAAGTCTATCTTCACTTCCTGGGCCAGTTATTTCAAACCTAATACTATCATGAAGCAAAATAGTTTAAAAATTTATTGTACCATGTGGAAATTAAATGGCAGTATCCCCAGACTTGCAGCTATTCATCCAAATACATTAAACAGGATGGCACCAGTGATTTATTTTAAGGTTAAAACTAAACAGAGAAATTCATTTAACTAAATTTAGTAGCATACAGTACCTGTTTGCGGGTATGAAATAAACAGTTGTGAAAGAAAGGCTTTTCAGTGCTAATTAAATGGCAGATGAATAGTCAAAAACTACTGGATATTGGGTTTTTAAAAGAACGTAGAGTGAGGGGGATTTCTCAGTTGGTTAATAATATCTAATTTGAAATGGAAGATTTGTTAAAACTGGTAGATTTTCCTCTGTAAACTGTGCCTGCTACTCAGGGCAACAAATCCTACATGCTTTTGGTAATGGAAGATGCTGTTATAACAGCCTTTTGTGCATCCTGATAGAAAATTCAGCTACATAACCCTCACTGAACTGTTTATCTTATGTACTTATTTAACTAACATTCAAACTGACAAGTCTCCTATTTCTGGGCTTTCTTTTTATACTTTAATGTATGCCTTATCAGATGAAGCTCAGATACTACCAAACTTTGCATGTTTTTGATTTTGCACATAAACTGAAGGGCAGAATTCCAGTCTATGTCCTCAGTCATTCAATTTTTCAAGATCTTTGAACAAGACTTCAAACCCTGTAAAAATACAACCCAAATACAGACTTGCTTCTCTGTCTGTACAAATACGTGAAAGAAACTGGTATGTCAAGTTTCAGTGTAGGCAAGCCTAATTGAAGCTTTAACTACATTCGAAACAAGAGGCAGGCAGCACTACCAAACTGCTTTATTTAAGGGCAGAAAGACATTCAGGAATAGAGCTGCTCGAATTATTCATTACAAATAAATTATCCAATTAATTTAGGCAATTTTTCTGTTCATCAATAATTCACAAGCTGATCCTGATGGTGGTGGATGTGTGCATCAGCCCCAATCCCGAAAACACTTAGACACATGTTTAGCTTTTCATATTCCCCATAATCCCATTGAACTCCATCAATTTTCTCTGTGTGCTGCAGGTGAGCCTATGGAGAGCTTGTGAACAGCTTGTTTCCCTGGGTAGTTTTTTTAAGGAGTAATCATTCGCTTGAGTCATGCAATATTGTGTTTGCACCTAATTGGATGAGTGACAGTTCTCCAAGAGGAGAAGACTGAATGCAGAGTAGCAAAAGATGAATGTTCTTGTTTAGGTCCTTTTCTTTTTTCATACAAAGAGGTTTTCTTTGAATAAAGCAGCAGCTTCATGAATATTTGTGCGAACAAAACCAAATACTGATGTGAATATTCATAATAGTGAATAAAGCAGGACATACCCTACATGAATACAGACCACAGGAATGAAGGGTTCTGAATGCTGTTTGGCCATAAATACCTTATGAAGAATAATGTTCCCATGAGAAGGTGGAAGTGCAAATGCCATGTATTGGAAAGCACTGTGGACTGCATATTTAAAAATGGAAGGTATTCCAAGAAGCCTTGTGCTTAATTTGGCTTTCTGGCCTATGTGTTTTTTTTAAAATTTTGCCATCCTAAATGATCAACAGGTTCTTGTGCTACCTCTGCACAGAATCCCTTGCACTTCCAAGGTACTTTAACCAAAATAGAATCTCACCTGGCTTGTTCAGTAGTGACCAAGAAAGCCGTGAGCTGTCTGATTCCTGTGACGCCTGTGTTCTCCGCACAAATCTTTATTCCTGTTGCAATGCACCTGTGGGAAGCTTGAATAGTTATAATTCCTAGTGCTTTAAGCATATCTTATTATGAAGTACTTCTGAAAGAAGAAAATAATTATTATTTAGCCAATTTGTAATGCAGTTTCTCATGCGCTAGTTCCTGTTTCTCCGCAGGTCAAGTTTTTTTGTACCTCAGTTAACACTCAGATATAGAATCACAGGATTTTTTAGGTTGGAAAAGACCTTTAAGACCATCAGCTCCAACTGTTAACCCAGCATTGCCAAGTTCACCACTAAACCATGTCCCTAAGTGCCACATCTATACATCTTTTAAATACCTCCAGGGATGGTGACTCAACCACTTCCCTGGGCAGCCTGTTCCAGTGGTTGACAATAAATCAAATATTGCAGCAAGTCCCCTGTAAATAAGATGTAATTAAATGTAACAATTCTCATTGATGGTTTAAACAATTATGCAAATCTAGAGCTGTGCTGACAGCTAGGTATAATGCCCTGCAAACTTTCAATTACCTGCTGTCCACCAACTGCTGTCTCATTCAAATCAGCATAAATTGCAGATCACTTAGGTTCTTGTCAGAGAGACCCAGTCAAACACAGTATGATCCCAGAGTCTGACATAACAAAACATGATAGCTAAAACACAAAGGGAAGCAGGCTTATTTTTGTATCTGATATCTGACAACAACTTGGATATAGTGATTATTTGATTCAATTTTGTGTGTCAGATGGCAGTGGAGCAGACAATAAGGTGTCCACAGTATTTATGAACAGGCAAACACCACAGTTCACTGACGAGGCAAAATAAATTTAGGTAGCACTGAACCTGTCTGCTTGCATTAGGTTGGGGCAGATTTCTAGATTAGATAGAAAAGCTCCAATTTTTTATTTTTTTTCCTTTAACTGATGTGGCTGATAACCACTCTTACTGCTAGCACAGAAGTTAGGACGACAACTCTGACCACTAAGCCTTTTTGTCATCCTCTCACCTAGACAGTTCTTTTAACAGAACCACTTTCATATGCACTCAGCGCAATGCAGGTATCTGCCAGGCTGGATTTGAATCATATTGATGCACTGTCCACACAGGAAAAGAAACATTACCCCTAAGGTCACTAGGAGGAATAACCTACTGGATTTCCAAATCAAGTGGCTCTGGACTGTGCCAGGAAGGTTCTAACTCATGCTCCATGGCAGGTATACTCAGATACCAGCACATCCCATCTTTCTCTCAAGCAAGTTTTTTTCAGTCATGGCTCTATTGGGCATCAGGAAGAATATTAACAAGATTTCTACTGTATTATTAGGAAAAGTCTTTCCGCTATAATTTTCTTCAGCATGCCAGAAGGAGCTACCACAGCCCGTGCTGTAACAGCCACACTGCTGATACCCCACTGTCGCAGTGCATGCATTTGTGGGCACACCTGGATGCTCTCTTCAGTTTCATAGAGGTATTTCCAGAGATTTAGAGGTCAAGACCTGTGACGTGTGTGATTAACCAATTCAGTGCTCCTACTTCAATGCAAAATCCAAAGTGAGCAACACTATACTAACAGATACTTTCCTTGACTGAGAGCAGTAGGTCTAGAGGTACATTGAAATTACTAATTCAGGGGCTTAGATATCACTGGTCTTCTAGTGCAAAACTCCCTACGTTCATTCTAGGGAATTAAGAATTTGGGAAACCCAATGTCACTGTTAACTATGCAGCCACTAATGTGGTGACACAGGTACATGTCACCCAAAGCTTTTGGGCTGGTGGGCACAGCCTGGAAAAGGCTAGTAACACCATGTCTGCCTCAGCCTCCCTGCAGCCCTCACCATGGGCGTTGCTCAGTGATTTGCAAAGATGAGTAGTGAGGCTCTCCTTGCTCACTGAGGAAATTTTGGCCCCAGGTAGGTAAAGGCACCTTATGCTCTGTTGTCCCAGGCTGTCCAGGACAAGCAGGGCAGGGGAAAGACATTGGCCCTCTGTTAAACAGGAGGAGCCATGGGGACTCCCTGGCGCCAGGCCTGGCTGCAGCTGCTCCTGTCTGGGCAGACAGGCCCATCATTGCCCTGAAACCTGGTTTTGCACTCACACTACAGCCAGCACCTGCTGCCCCACTGGTGCCTCTGCTAAGGGACTCTTTGATGGGTAGCCTGCCTCCTGCTAAAGCAATGTTTCAATCAGGCAAAGGCTTTCCTTGGGGGGGAGGGGTTGGGGGGGTGGAAATCAACCATTCCCTCTCAGAAAGTTTCACAGTGATCCTGTGAATTATTTGAATCTGACCATATTCAGAGACATATTTTCCCCCAGAATTGCCAGCTGGCCCCGAATTCTTTACCCTGACTGCACTCAGAAGTCTTCATTCCTAATCCCAAACTATTCATCCCAACACTTCTGCTGCCATCAATAGATATAAGATGTTTTTAATGCCTTCCTTGAACTTGCCTTGTCTCCTGTCAGCCAGCCAGAAGTGGTTTTTATCAGGAATAAGATTCAAAGAGCCTGCCCTGCAGCAATCCCATCGTGCACTTCTTTGTCAGAATCCTAATGACGATTTATATATACTTAAGAGACTATCTCCAGCTGTAAAACTGAAAAGCTTCTGGGGGTCTATACAGTTCCCTGACCTCAGACCTATTTTTATATTTTGATCTTGGGGATAGTGCCTCCCAACACTCTGAATCCTCCAGTTATCCCTGCAGTAACAAAGCACTAGCTTAACCAGCAGTAGCAAGACTTAAAACAGGGCACTCAGGATCAAAGTGGCTAACAAACTTGAGTATTAGCCACTGCATCAGCCCTAGGATAGTCACATTAAACTGTAGCATGAATATGGCTAAGCCTCCATGCTAAAACTAAACATTGTGCTCCAGAGGACGTGCATTTAAAGAGCCATTTTTGCCGAGATAAGTATGAAAGCATGCTCAATTTACCATGCTAAACAGGCATCCGCCGCAGACACTCTCCTCCCAAGCAGAGAGGAATTATACAATTATGTTGCTTTTAGGCTCCATAGAGCTATTTTTAGGATTTTTCCTGCATTATTTGCTTTTACTTTCATCTCAAACTATTACAGAAGAGATTTTGCCCTATTGATTCAGAAGAAATGAGGAAATACAGAGAGTGCGAGAACACCGATGAGTCTGGATTAAGAAAAAAACATAGCCAGGATAAGGTTCTGTCAATGAACTGACACTTCATTTTCCTTCCATTGTCTGATTACTAGAAGAGCAGTACACTAGCAACAAGGATGATCACATGAAGGCGGGAAAACACAACTGTCAGGCTTCAAGGACAAAGCCTATTCTTACATTGCCATTCCTTAAATCCAGACATTAGAGGAAAAGGAATGAGAAAAAAGCAGCTCACTCATGGATAGCTTACTGAGGATACTGCAAAAGATTATGCTAATCTTCACTTCATTGTCCTCTGCAAAATGTTTTCATACCATGCCTTTTATCTGTGGAAGGGATGCACAACCTCTCAACTCTGTGACAGCGAGCACTTTCTGTGTGGTTTCTGCGTAATTAACACCAGCACTAGACCTTTTCATTTTTGCTACTCAAGCTTATGGCCTTTTAAGGGTACCCACAGGGGAGCATCCCTCACCCCTTTGCTTGTGGCCTAAGTGATAGTCGCAGCTTATCCTTAGCTACATATACCATCTGTTAATAGCAGAAGGATCAAAAACTTTTGGCTAGCCTGCATTTTTCAAAGAATGGGGGCAGGCAGCATAAACAACACATTAGACAAGATTTCTAAGAGTTTTAATTCTGAGTTGGGGCCTAAAGACTTTCAGTTTTATTTAAACTGCCATTGCATTATTGTCTAGATTATCTTCACATGCACAGTCGTCTTAGGAGGTGGCTTGCATCAGATGAAAGCAGCATTTAAGATAAAATCCATTCTATCAAAGTCTGATTTTATCAATGAAGTGTGACATGTTGCATACCTGCATTTTTTGGCAATCTGCACACAATAAACACTGAAGTTGCAAGTTTGCCCTAAGTGATCACCCACTTTTTAAGAGTAAAATCAGATGCTTGAGAGTATATTTAATACCACTGATAGTGGGAAATACACCCCAATAGTGACACAGCAATTGCCTCTGAGCAACACAGACCTGATCTGACACAGACAATCAGACACTTTTCTTATTTATCTCCAGAAACTGTAGAAAGCTTAAAAAGTGGAAACAACAAATTATTATGGTGCTTCAGCATTAATACTTATTTTCACCAGTTTTCCTACATGCAGATTTTATCTAATTAAGTGTGGGACTTTTTTGGTTCTTTCCTGCCTAGGTACACTATTACCCTATCAGGCTTTGTTGTGCTGGTGCCCAGGCCTTCAGGCACATACACACCACATTTCTTTTGAAGGTAGAAAACACACAAGCATATTTCACAAGAGTGGCACGTGTTTTTGAGGCTTACTACCTGCTTTGCCCCCTGTCCAGGAGCAAGGGCTAGCACAGGAGCAGCCTGCTTAATGGTGCAGCAAGCACATCTAGCAGTAGGGCAATGACCTGTGGAGGCTTTGGCTTCTCCATGCAATTCCCAGACCCACTGAGGCTCCAGTAGCTCATCTGTGTCTCCTGCCACTTTTTGGTTGGTGAGAAGACTACCAGAGATCCAATGAATCAAACAGCAGCAATATTTTCATGCTGTTCATGAAATTACAGCTGAAGCTGCCTTGGAAGTGGACTACACCACTAGAGTGGTTAGACCTCTGCATTGCCTTTAGGGGCATGATGTTGGATAGACGGAGCTAAACTCCTTTACAGTCTGTCCAGACCAACCAGATGTGGTTATATGGTAGGGATGGGCTAAAGACACAGCTTTTCTTTAGATTTCCATGCGCATTGACATACTCTCCCTTCCCTGAGAAAGACAAATGTGCTTTGAGATAGTTTGGCAACATGACAGATGGTAACTACCACTGTGGCTTATTATAGTGCTGCCAATGTCTCAGATGTGCATTAAACACGTGCACTGACATGAAGTCTCAAGGAAATGTTGTTCTACATTTTTCTGCACAAGCATAATCCCTTTTCAAACAAAAAAACAAACCCCAAAGACATGAAGATTTAAAACCCTATCTGTCAGGATGTCCTGCACCGAAGGGTAAATACTATAGAGAAACTGTGCTCCTGATCTGAAGTAACACCATGTTCTTCAATCTGAAACCAGCTTGTTTATCGCTGCACACAAAAGCCTCATGACTCCAGCCAGCTCTCCTCCAAACAACCTGAAATTTCTATCTATCATACAGAGAAACTCATTGCCAAATAGGAGTTTGAGAGAGTTTTTTAAAATTTAAAGTTGGAAATAAACAATTAGTTAAATTTATATCACTTCAATATTCTGAACTAACAAATGCAGCTTATTTAAAAAAAAAAAAAAAAAAAAAAAAGCCATCCTTGGAACTGTTAAGACCTTCCAAGTTCCCAAGTCCCATCAAAACCAATGCAAATTCTGTACCTATGGAGAGTACAGGCAGGTCATAGCATGTTTGTAGCTCACCTTTCATCTCTGGAAACCTGAACTGAAATCCTGCATTAGGTGGCAAATGAACCTTAAAGTGCTGACTGCTGGCAATCCCTGTCTGTGCCTGAAAAATCAAACCATAATTTGCCATTATACCTTCGTTTTGCTTAGAGAGGCTGCCAAGAAAGAAGGATCTTTAGAAAACTAGGCTTAGACTGCTAGGATAAAACAAAGTTAAGAATTGTTTCCCAGCATCCAGCCACATTTTGTCAGGCTCAAGCTTAGTCCTATGAGCCTTCATTTTCATAGGCACTGCCAATAACATCTCATTTTACAAAGAAATTTAGGAAAAAGAAACTGCACTAAAAACTGTTACCACAGACTCAACAGCTGTGAAGACTGAGCAAAGTGGGAAAACAAACACCTTTTTTACATTTTGAAGTGTTGTACAAGAAACAGTTCATGATCTGGAAAGTAGAATTGGAAGCCACTTTTGCATGCTCTGAAAACACAAATCACTAGGGTGTTACCATTATAAAAAGTCATAGTGTTCTAAGTTTTCAGCAAGGATTTTGGCCAGGGAGTTCAAGCAGAATTCACATAATTTGAGATAAAAATTGAACAACAAACTGTTCATACAGTGCCCAAACTATAAAACAGATTGGAGCAACCATAGAAAATTAAAGGAGTGGAAAAGACACATGATAAATTTTTACTCTTTCTTCTGAAAGGGAACTATCTCAGTGTGATATTTTAGTGCGTGCAAAAAAGCCCATTCATCACACAGAACTTTTTTTCTGGCTCTCATTCAGCCTTACTGACATAAATGGAGTTACTTCTAGTCTGCACCAGTTTAAGTGAAAAGAGAAAAACACACGTTTCTGTCTGAACTCTGAAGGCCAGATTTTTAGTTCATGTAAATAGAAACTATTTATGATTGCTCCTGTGTCATGTGGATATTTTTTAATAAACTTAATAGGACCATTTATGTGCAAAAATAAAAATATAACATAAATATAACATTTCCTTGTTGCCAACATTCACAGCAGGCTTACAATGCCCATGGAATAATAATTCTCGTAAACTGTCTGAAACTTCAAAATAAAGCAATTTCCTTTCCTACCTTCAGCCAGGATCCCGGTACAGTGACACTTCACAACTAAATAGGCCTCTGTGGGAGGAAAGTCTTCATTAGACTCAAACCAATAAGGTCAAAACCTTTGGCTTACTGCCCGTAACTCTATTGTCTTTCAGAAGTTTCCAAAATTTTCCCATGATTTGGAAAAAATGAGGTAGATTTGCTAGCGTCTCTTTAAATAAGCTTTTCAAAAGTTATCTAAAATGCCATTCTCAGTAGCTCATCTATTAAATCTCCTATTAACTAGAGACAAAAAGCCTCACTGCCAGTTCAGGTTTTTGTAATAAATGCATGAATAATCTAGTTTGCATTTCATAAAATTGGCAGTCCACCTAATAGTCACAGTCCCTGCAAGTGTTAAAAGTCACTAGTTCCTGTCTTCAGCAATGCAATTTTGTGGAATTATATTACACTAGATCTCATACACCTCTGCAAAACAGCATTGCTGTGAAAACACCACTTACTGGCTACCTAGAGTTTTACTTGCTATAAGCTGTTTAGACCACATGAAACCTGCAATACTCTGTTAGATCTTTACAAATTTCATGAAATCTTTTTCGGATATCCAAAAAATCCTGAACTACTTGAATCTTTTGTCTCCCAGCACTGGGGACTGACCCATAATCTCTTTCCCAGCCAGTATACCAAATCTGTAGCCAACCTTGTCACTGACTCCAACAGCTGCTTAAATTCACCAGAGGGGATAGCAGCAATCCTACTTCTAAAAGAACACCACAAGGCTTACGTTCACGATGCCTTGAGGAGACACTGAAAGGAAGGTCAAAGGTGAAGAAAAGATAAAGTGCAGTACAAGAAGATCAGTAAAGTTGAATCTTCTTGATGAAAAACTCATGTCTGTTTCTTCATGATGCAAACAACATAACTTCATTTCAAAAAGCCTCTGGTTTTTGTTGATTTTTTTCCCCTTCTCTTTTGGTTTGGTGTATTTTGAAGTTTATTGAAGGGGTTTTTTTCTTTTTTTTTTAGGTCAGAGCTCTGTGCATCTAAAAGCCTTATTCAGTTGTTCTTGTCACGAGTACTTTGTCTTACACAGGCTGCATTACTCTTGTAAACAGAGGCAGCATCAAAGTGAAAGCAGATAGAGTCACATCAGTGGATTAAGGCCTTCTGCATGATAAAGTAGCTACCTAGGGTGGGATAAACTTAATATGTGAAAGAATGTTATTGAGGAGGAATAAAGTGCCAAAACTCTGTCATTCTCTTCGTAATGTCCTAATCTAATGCCTGACACCAAGGCCTTAGGCCAGTGTTAGTGTTAATCAATGAAATACCCATCTGTGTTCCCTGTCCTTATCGCTATTTAGAACTAGCCTAAACTCAATTATTTTCCCTTAGAGACCAAGATGGGATATTAAGTTGAGTGAAAGGGATTGTGTCCCACAAAGAAATCCCAGTGTTAAAATGCAGAGGTGTCAACATTGCTAACTAAATTTCGGTTAAACAGAGATTAAATGCTAGTTCTTTGGACATGAAACACTGCATATATTAAATCTGGTTAAAAATCCTTATTTAGAGAGTGGCTAAAAACTGTTAAGCAGTTTAATCAACTTATAATGTAAATTTTGTTCCCTCATATGCATTATTTATCCCCTGCAATAACCATTGTATAATAAATGTTTGAAGAGCACACTCAGATAAAGCAATAGGAAAGCGCAGCCTCTTGCTGTTACCTAAAGCTGTGAATGATACAGACATTGCCAGATACATAATGGTTATCTGAGGAGTATGTAATTTATCCCACGAGTGAGCTGCAAATCTCATAATTCAAGACTGCCTTAGTCACGAATGAGTTATGGAGGTGTTTTTCACAAGTGGGATTACTCTCACATCCCATCGATGCTCATTATTGTATTTTTGGTTTGTATCACCAAGATATAAAATATTATTCTTTTTTATTTTATTAAATTTTCAAACTTGTGTGGCCTGTCTTTTTGTTCCTTTTTGGTTTTTTTAATTAGAACTCTGTGAAGACAGGAAGACTCTACAGAAGTACGTGGATATTAAGGACATATCCAAGTGGATATATAGAAAAGAGATAAATAAACCTCCAAATTAACAAGGAATAAATACGTCCAGCTTCTTTGTAATGAGAAATTTCTGGGGTTAATTTCTCAATAGTCTCTGTGCTGAACTCACCATGCACATTTCTTTAGAGTTTTCTTTTCTGTTTCCTTTTTTAATTGTAAATTAACTGGGAGTGCTTTGTTACCACAAGCTTTTTTTTTTTACTTTTTTTTTTCAAATCTTTTAAGGTTGACATTCAAAAATGTTACATAAATAAACAGCAAAAATATTTTCTTCTAAATTAAGAGATGTGCATTCTCTTTGGTATATATGAATAAAAAAAGATACTGAAGTGACTGAAATCAGATAAACATTTCTAACATGACCATCATGGCAGTACCAGAGAAAAAGCAGAAGAAATGTCTCTTTGGCTCACTTTGTCTGCCAGTAATTTGCCAAGTGCAACCATCCTCATGGTATTGGTCTTAACTTGTAGACATCCCAATCTTCTGTTTCTGGTTCAGTACACCTTTTTGTTTCTCTTTGAACTACCACTGTAATTTTCTTGATTGCCACTTTGCATCTTTGTTTAGCATCTCAAGCAAATTGGCTGAAGAGAGGGCAATAACATTTTCTTAACACTGGTAAGCACAGGATGCTGAAAGGGGTTTTGGTGCTGTGATATTTTTTTTTCTTCTTCTTAGCCAGGAGTATGGGCATAAATGCAGTGGAGCTTTCTGACTGTGGGGGTCCCTGTTCTTTCCTCTCCACCAGAAGTTGCATTTAGTACGTACTTTCTCATTGGTGAGAAAGATGTATGTTTTCTCATTTGCAGAGTAGCCTCTACTTTTTCAGACTTTAAGACTTTTTCATTTAAAAAGTAACAGATTTCTGTCTTGGTTACTTGGGACTCCAGACATGGGAGCTGGTTTTATGTGATACACATTCAAGAGGAAAAAGCAAACATGATTGTGTGAGGGTTTGGATTGTTGGGTTGTTTTTTTTTTTCCAAGAGAGAGAGATGCAATATTTCAAATTATAGGCAGTTGTGAAATTTTGGTTTACACAGTGTAGAAAATGTAGGTAGTTCTTGGGTCATTTAGATATTTCTCAAGGTGACAGTTGGAAAAGTTCATAAAAAAGCGTTGTTTGAAGCCTGAAAAAGTAATTTTGTCAAGATTTACAGGCAGTATTAAAGACTTGAGGAACTAAGGGATTCAAAAACCTGCTTCTAACATAGCTGAGTGAGCTTTGGCTTGTACTTTAGAAAGCACTGTATCTTCTTGGGTTAGCAGAAATTGTTAATGATAATATAGAATAGAAGGTTGGTGTGAGGCCTTCTCTTAAAAAAAATTATGCTTTTTAGATCCATTCTCCTCTCCAAGGTCTCAGTATTACTTTGACTGAATGAAATTGTTCCTAGAGGGTTGCATTACAAAGGCTGAGTCTACCCTATTTTGATGATTCCCAAACTTAAAGAGAGGCACACACCACAATAAATAAAAAGGCGCTGCTAGTAGCAGGCATTTAGAAGTCCCATACTGGTGAAAATTTGAAGCCAGCTGTATACTGTTCTCATCACAAATCAACATTTCATGTTCACAGTGACAAACACTAAAAGAATGTGCTGGTTTAAAATTCTCCGTACTTCTTTACCTTTTTTTTTTTTTCTTCCTTTTTTTTCTTTTGCCCCAAATTTAGGGGTAATTGCCTTTAGGTGGGTTTAGGGTTACACTGGTGGTTAGGGAGGGGTGTCTGAGGAGGTCATTGAAAACCTTGCACTGATGAACTAGGGCAAAGTTTTGCTCCTTGCTTCACTCTCCAGCCTGGCATTAGAGGGCATTGTGTTATTATGGCTCCCATCTCACAAGAGAGATAAAACTGGAGATTCATCCACATGTATATAAACAGAATTCCAGACTCCCTGTAACTAGTTGCATCAGTTGTATTAATACTGCAACTCTAATTCATTCTTCCTACTTGAATCCCCCTGCACTAGTTAAAAGCAGTTTACTTTCTGCCTGTAATTGCTGGATACTGTTTCTGTGCTTGATAAACACAAGCTACACTGCAGAAGTGCCTGCATTTCAGTAACAAGTAGATGCTTTCTCTGCTTAAGCAGTGTAGAAAAAATATGGCTGACCGCTTGAATTCCTTGTAGGAAACGTGATCTTCAAGATGCTGGTGGTGGGAGGGCCTCATGATAAGCACTGAATGTTTACAAAAAGCACTTGATACAGCATGGTGGGGTTTTTTTCTTAAATTTTTAGAGGTAAGGCGTCCCAGAAAAAATGAGGCAGTGGCACAGATTGCCTTGGAGAACACTACATACAAGAAGAATCTGAATCCAAATAGGAAATACATCTGCAGGAAATTAGCTTCCCTTTTGCTGATGGAGAACTGAGGCAGAGGACATATCACAGGCGGGCGGACAGGCAAAGCCAGGGAAAGGCTCCCTCATCCCCTGTGGACCCCTGCACTATTTCAGCCATGGCCCACTCTCCCAAATCCATGCTGGTGCAGAATGGCTCCGCTCCACCTCCATCACACGGCTGGAGCTATAAGCTACAAGACAACCAGTCTCATGCAAAGGACACAACCTAATACAATTCAAATATAATTTTTATATAAACATCGTAGCACAAGACAGTTGGAAAGCTCATTGTGTAATTCAGCAATTCAATCATGTTTGTTGTTGCTGTACAGTACTGTACACTATAGATGGAGAGGGGAACTGTCTCAGAGTCAAGTGGATCAAAAACAGTCTACGAGAGCCAACTAAAAAAGGCTGTTGTACTTAGTTGACTGAAGTGGAGAATGAAGTGCTCTCCCTCAATTAATGAAAGTGTGGTGGAGCTGATTAACCTGCTTGTTACCTTGGTAACCTGAGATTTAAATTGTGAATGAATACATAAGGCTATGGATACCTTTTATCAGACAAGAATCTGATTAACAGTTTGAGTGAGAGAGCTACAAGGCTGAGAGGTACTGGCACTTAATCTGTTTATGAGATAACACTTTTAATTTCTAAGGGGTTGTCAGTGCTACTATATGTGAAAGACACCAATAAATAGCATGACAGGCATATGCTATGCTGCAGCTGCCTTGCAGGTTGTGCGTGCAGACCTAAACACTCAAAATCCTTCATCAGTGCAACTCCCCTGAGCCACCACAGAATCCACCTGGCTTTGGATTGGGATGAGCTCTTACAGCATCCTCTGAAATCACTAGAGCTTCTGTATGCAAAGTGCCCATGCTGCACCTTGTGTACCTCATCTCTCTGCTCACTTCATTCTTTGTCATTTGTGCGTCTCAGGCTAATGGATAAGACTTCATATTTATTAACATTAACCATCTTTCACCAGCTTTCCACCCCTTTCTAGAAAAGGCCTGAGGCTACATTCTCCCCTCAGTTACACCTGTCCAAACCCATTGACTTCAGTGAGATTGAACAGGTGTAAGCAAGGAGAAAATTTGGCCCCCTGTTGTCTATGAATTGCATTATCTGTGTTCACCACTGCCTTGACTTTATGTCACTGGCAAGTATAATTAATTTATAGTTTGTCTTATTCTCTTAGTTGTTTAATAAATACATGAAAACAGAAGACTCCTGTGGGACTTACTCCAGATACCTGTAATAGAAACTCCCCTACTGATACAGCTTCTTCAGGAATATCCTTCATATTTCCTCTTCTTTTTATCAATTCTTTATGAATTTTTATTATCTTCTCTGGATTTTGCAGTTCTGCAGAATCACGTTTCTTGTGTGTCATGATATGACCTGTTAGGAAAAAAAATGGTGACACCACTAGCTGCTGAGAAGGGAGCTGATCTTAAACTGAAAATATCTTCCATTTGCCTTTTGCCAAGACCAATGTCAGTGCATGAGGAACACCTTCAAGTAGCAATTAGCTACAAGAAATCACTTTGTCATGAAGACTGTTGCCTGAATTAAATCAAAGACAACATCAAGGAGTCCTCAGGGAAGACAATTGACTCTTTCAGAGATTTAACTAGTTTTGTGAGACTGAATTGAAGCTTTCTGAATAGCAGTTACTGTTCTATATGCTTAGCTGTCTTAGGAAGCTGGGGGTATTTGACCCCCTTCCAAATGTCCCAGCACTAACTCTATTCCTTATAAAACTAGGAATGTATAAAGCTGTTGCTTGATACCAGCGTAATCAGTCAAGTGTAGCTGAGCAGTCATACAAAGCAGAAAGAGGAAGCTTTACCTCTCCAATGACATCATCATGATTATTTCTGTTAAAACCAGTAAACTCAAGATTAATATATTTCAAGCAAAAATAGGAAATCCTTACATGTCTTCCATATGGCACTTTATAGCTTTCTGAGCACTTTTCAACAGGCACTATCATCACCATCCCTATTTCATAGGTGTGTTATAAAGAGGCTCACAAGGCAAAGATCATCCAGCAGGTCAAAGGGAGATCAGGCTTCCCAAGGTCCAATCTAGCGTGCTGTTGTCTAAACCAAACTTATTGTGCACCACAGCAAGTGAGTTGAGGTGAATCTCATTCCGGTATGCTCAGCTTAACAGTAACTGAAAACTGCACATTCCTGTACAAAAAAATCTGGCTTGCCTTGTATAGTATTTTTGCTTTTCACATTTTTTAAATGCTATCCCTGGTTTCCTCTGAACTTCTAGTCAAACCTAAGCAGCATTAAGAAGTTTACAAAGGCAGGGTGTTGAATGATTGACAGTGCCTTTTGCTGTATTATTGATGCATTTAGAGTAATTATTGAATGGACGTTAAGTCAAGAGCAGGCCACCCGCTCCACACGTGGCACTCTTCTCACAGTCTACTAAATTAATGCCTCTTCTCCTAGACATATGGATTTCCTGTCACAGAAACAATCTTCTTCCAGTAGAAACACAACAGACTATTTTGTCAGCATTGTGCATCTTTCAGCTGATAACTAGAGCTCAATGTATTATGCATGTTCTACTGCTCTAATAAATACAGGATTGACTTGTTTACTACCACCAGTGTTGCCTCGATTAGCACTGTGTTTCTCTAGGCCATTATTCATTGGTGAGAGGAAGCTAAGACCCACTTGGTTCTCCATTAATCCAACTGTGTGAAACAAACTGGTTAATTTTTCAGCTTCTGTTGTTTGTTACTTAATGAAGATAAATCGATTATTTCATTGCTATCATTAACACCCTATTTATGAAGTGCAACATCATTTATTTTTCAACTTTGAGCAACAAATTAGTACCTCTTACCTCTTGTTTCTCTGTGGAAATTCGGTCTCAAATTTCCCTCATTGGGCCAAAATGTACATCCAAAGTCCACAACACAGTGCCCTGGAATAGGCTCCAAGACAAGTGCTTTGGCTATGGCCAGAGACAGAAATTATTTTCCCTTCTCATTGCCACCTGTTGGAGTTGATACAAGCCTGGCATCCAGGATCTAGGACTCATTCACTCTGGTTGCTCATGCATCTTAGAAAACTGTAAACAGGTAAGTAACCCTGAATCTACCCAAACCTTGAAATCCCACCCATATTTATATATCTTTATATAGCATCTAGCAAGGAATTCCCCAGTGGGACTAGAAGGACTCTTCAGACTACCAATGAAGACACAATGAACTCTTGCATTTTGTTTAGTGCAGGCAATAGACAGTTGCTAGCCAAGGTCAGCTGCCCTGTCTAGGGATGAGGCTGCCCACTCAAGTACCTGATGTACCAAGATCAACCAGACCCCTGGCTATTGTTAGGATAAGGTGTGAAAGGAGAATTACAAGTGAAATAAAAGCCCTGCAACATAACATCAGGAACAAATGGACTGAGAAATGAAGGAAAGCAGAAATGGGTCCACAGAGGAAGAAAATCCAAGTATAAAGCCGTAGATTAAAAGATTAGGCATAATATATGTAAAGCATAGGAGTTAAGACTGCCACAGCTGCTCCAAGAACAGGCTCTTCAGAAGCTGGGTGTATAGGATAGCCCAGATTCTCAAACACAGGGGCCCTTGTCTGCATATTAGATCTGTAAGCAGCCAGTCTGGTTATCTAAAGTGCCAAGCACCCAACAGGCTCCACATAGCCCTCCACAGATTTTAGACTGCTGTTTCTCAAAACTTAGCCCAGCACAGTATCCATTGCTGTGCAGCACTTGCATCATGTATTTAATTACCTGCAACAAGTTATGGTCATTCTAGTCCAAGACATTTTTCAGCGGGCTGCCAATACCATTACTTGTCCACAGGCATCTGACACCATCTTATAAAGCTACATTCCAGGCACAAAGGCACCCATAAGTCTAATTCTGCCCTTTCCAATTCCTTCTGGACATCTCTTGAATCACTCTAGTGAATCACTTTAATGTTGCAGCAGTTCAGTTTTCTGCCACGGTATTACCTGGAATGATCAAGCTGCTGGGAGACGAGGAATAGCACTTCACATTTTTAGGCTTGTTTCTCAGGCTGACACAATTCTGATTCTTTTCTCCTTCTGCTCATCTGTCAGGTGTAACATTGCAGGGTCAACCTCTCATCAGCATTTGCATTAGATGGCCATCCCTACTGGGGCTACATTGCAGGGTTTTATTGATGTGTTTTGAGGGGACATAGACCATACTGGAAGGACAAATAAAATGCACAACAGTACCATTCATGTAGCAGGAAAGAATTTTAACCCTGCACTTCTTAGTAGTCAAAACATATACATCCCACCTTAATTTTGTTTGTGGTACCTGAAAGCACAATATCTGTAAAACTAGGCACACTTCAAAAGAAGGACGGGAACTAAAAGAAAAAAAAGTCAACAAAATAAACAGCTGCTTTTCCTTTAGATGTGAGAGTCCATTGAGTGCACCCTTTTCATTGCTCTAAAATGCAGCAAGAAAGAGTGTTCTTGCAGCATTTCAAAGAGAAGCCAAACATGCAAAGATCGCTGTTTCTCATGATATTTTGGAGAGAAGGACTGTGGTGTCTAGGAGTTTCCCAGAGAGCAACAGAAAGATTTTTTTGAAGAACTGACATATAGTAGTGTCTACAGGATACCACTGACTCAGCTCACTGGCTCCCTGGAAACATAAACTTGGCCTTGCTGGTATTCTGTGAGGTGACTGCTATTGAATAGGATGACTTTGCTGTAACTAAGAGTTCCTCCTTCAGTCCTCAAAAGCACTTGTAAAGAGAACCACAGTAAACACAAAAGTCAGAAAGTTACTATGTGGAGACAGTTGTCTTTTTGCAGAACACGTTGCATCCAGGAATCTGATGTAAAGTTATCTTTACCTCTCTTTAGCCTGTCCTATAAGTTGTCACTGAAATAAAAGCATGACTTCTTTAGAATCTGCTTCCCGTCTTGTTCAGTTTATACAGGCCAATGTTAAACTACATCTCCCATGTGGTGTCACCAAATTGTAAAGACCCAAAAAAACAGCCTACCAGCAATGAATTGGTAGATAGAGGAGAAAAAAAAACCAGGGGTTTAATGTTAAAGGTCAGGAGTGTAGAGGCAAAGAAGGGAAAGGGCTGGACAATTTTATTCCCAGTCTAACTAAAACCTGCTGCAATTGTCTGGATAGGTCATGTGAGTGTGCCTCATGTAAGTCCCCTCTTCTGAAGCAGTGGAGCTGAAGACAATCTATCTAAGGGACTGAGTGAAGCATCATAATTCATCATGGCTCTGACCTGTCAAGAAGCTGTTTAATTTCTTATATGTCAATCAAGCCCAAAGGAGGGGAAGGCCCCAGTCATGACTGTTGTGGAGAACATTGCTGCACCCAGTAAATACAGCCTAAGAGTCAGCCTGACATTTGCACTGTAATGGGGTCCTTCTCTCTCCCACCACCAACCATGCAGGCAGGGCTGAGAACCAGAACAGCCTGAACACGCACCATGGATTTGAATTAGAAAGCAGGGTGCACCTTTAGATCATTATACAGGCAGATACCACGTAGGTACTTCCAGAGAAGATCCTGCTTACTTTAGCAAAAAGTAGCTGCCTTCCTGCCTTCTAATGTGTTCATTTAAGCCTGGAGAAAGGAAGATTCTCCCTTGGTCAAAGATGATCAGGTTAAAGATCACTTAAGCAAACCTGACACATACAAATCCATGGGCCCGGATGGGCTGCACCCCTGAGTGCTGAGATAGCTGGCAGATGTTATTGCTAAGCCATCCTCCATCATCCTTGAAAGGTCATGGAGAACAGAAGGGGTACCTAAGGACTGGAGGAGAGCCAGTGTCACTCCAGTCTTCAAAAAGGGCAAGAAGGAGGACCCAGGAAACTACAGGCTGGTCAGCCTCACCTCCATCCCTGGAAAGGTGATGGAACAGCTCACCCTGGAGGTCATCTCTAAGCATGTGGAAGAAAAGAAGGTTGTCAGGAGTAGTCAACATGGATTCACCAAGGGGAAATCACACCTGACCACCCTAATAGCCATCTGTGATGGAATGACTGATTGGGTAGATGAGGGGAGAGTGGTGGATATTGTCTACCTTGAACTCAGCAAGGCTTTTGACACTGTGTCCTACAACATCCTCATAGGTAAGTTCAGGAAGTGTGTGTTAGATGAGTGGATAGTGAGGTGGATTGAGAACTGGCTGCATGGCAGAGCTCAGGGGGTTGTGATCCAACAGCACAGAGCCTAGCTGGAGGCCTGCAGCTAGTCATGCTTCCCAGGGGTCAGTACTGGTTCCAGTCTTGTTCAACTTATTCATCAATGACCTGTATGAAGGGACAGAGTGCACCGTCAACAAGTCTAATGATGATGCAAAACTGGGAGAAGCAGCTGATACACCAGAAGGCTAAAGAGGTGGGCAGAGAGGAACCTAATGAAGTTCAACAAAGGCAAGTGTAAGGTCCTGCACCTGGGGAGGAATAATCCCATGCACTAGTACAGGATAGGGGTTGACCTGCTAGAAAGCAGCTCTGCAGAGAAGGACCTGGGTGTTCTGGTGGCAAGCTGACCATGAGCCAGCAGGGTGGCCTTGTGGCCAAGAAGATCAATGGTACCCTGGGACCCATTAGGAGAACTGTGGCCAGAAGATCAAGGTTGTCCTCCTCCTCTACTCTGCTGTGGTGAGGCCGCATCTGAAATGCTGTGTCCAGTTCTAGGCTCCCCAGTTCAAGAGAGATGGGGAGCTACTGGAGAGGGTCCAGCAGAGGACTACAAAGATGATTAGTGGACTAGAGCATCTCTCTTGTGAGGAAAGGCTGAGAGGGCTGGGGCTGTTTAGCCTGGAGAAGAGAAGACTGAGAGGGGATCTTATCAATGTCTGCAAGTATCTTAAGGGTGAGTATAAAGAAGGTGGGGCCAGGATCTTTTCCCCAGCAACAGAACAAGGGGCAACAGGCACAAACTGCAACATGGGAATCTCCGTGTGAATATGAGGAAACACTTCTTTACTGTGAGAGTGACAGAGCACTGGAACAGGCTGCCCAGGGAGGTTGTGGAGTCTTCTCTGGAGACATTCAGAACCTACCTGGACACAATCCTGTGCAACCTGCTCTAGGTGAACCTGCTTTAGCAGGGGGTTGGACTAGGTGATCTCTGGAGGTCACTTCCAACCCTGAACACTCTGTGATTCACAGCCAAATAAGTGTTCTTCATCCCCATGTTGTCTGCGCTCATTCTGAACACCTGAATTATTTTCTCTTTAAGCTATCTCCAGATAACGTGTACCGATCCCTCAGGTAAGCCTTCATGAAGAAGTAATTTGTTAGTTTTTTGGCAGTATGTTTGTCCTAAACATTTATCGTGTTGCACTATTCTGAGAAGTGGCGCGATGAAAACAACAACAAAGGGCTCCATGTTCCAAGAGACTTACTACCTTCCTAATTAAATGTGGTTGGAAAATACCTCAAAAGATGCTAGATCTAACTTTTATCCTACAGGCTCAAGGTGAGATCTGACCATCAGCCAGGCTTTCCCTTTACTTCACAGCATTGCCAACAATGACCTGCAGCACCACGTACTGACTGACAGCTTCACCGTGGCTCAGACACTTCACAACAGTGGAAGATCTGGCCCAGGGATCCCCTCAGCAATGTCCCCCTAAGCAAGTGCCTCACTGGGATCTGCAACATCCTCTGAAGTGCCAGGGCTCAACCACTGCAGCAAGCAGGAACTGAGCGTTTTGGGGAACTACATTCTGGCAGAAGAAACTGCAAGAACCAGGTTAGGGCACAACCAAGACCTCCCCTAATGACATAGCTGAAATGGTTTAAGAGTTACGAACCCAACTGTTTGCTTCGGCTTCAGTTGCTGCCAGGATGCTGCAAGTACCTGCATGTGAACTAAGTCAGTTTAATGTGATTTAAATTTACCTGGCTGGGATTGCCCTGAAACAGGCCAGAGGCACACACAGGATTTGTTTGACCCCTGATCTGCAGCTGTATTAATCTGCAGCTGAGGGGCAGTAGTGAACCAGAAGGGGTAGGTTCTTACGCTACTCAGTCATATCTGCACTTGTACGTACCCCTTTATAGGAGTAAAATGGCATTTTTACAATGTAGCTGAAAGGCAGGAGTGCCGTTTGAAGTATTATTTTAATACTTTAGCTTTTTACCATAGGTCATATATGTGACAGAATAGCCAGAGATTTAAGTGGCAAGAGAGCCACTTAAACCAGAATAAATTATATATAGCAAACTCCTGCTTTAGATATCAAAGTGGATAGACACAGCTACTCACCCACACTGAACCAATGTGATATTTTTCAGAACAGAATCACATCTTGAACAAATAAAAATGCTTTGTAAAGGTTATAATCAATTACTTTTTTCTTATAACTGTATATTTGTGCTGTATCTCAAATTATTTTTTTTTCTCCGTTCCTCTTCCTCTTCTACTTGAATCAACTATGGGAATTGCAACCAAGGTTGCAGCCAGGTTCCCAGAACTATATTATTGTTTTACTGTGGACCTGCAGCAACTGGTTGGGCAGTAATAGCCCTCTTCTCCCATTAGATATTATGCTCATCCTGGCCATAATATAGTAGAAGTCAGATTCTCATCTAACCTGAGGGGACTGTTTCCTTTATTCATTTCCCCACCAAACTGCAAACACCACAATAATATATTCTGACTAAAAGAAATAAAAAGGTTCCTGTAGCTGTAGTTTAGGTTTGCGTATGCTGCTGAAAGAGGTCAGCTCTGTTAATGGCATGTGAGAAGTATGTATACAAATGTGCTCACTGCTGGGCAATCACCAGCCTTTAATGTGTAGAGAAATCAGCAGAGACTCATATGTATGTTTTATTAATTCTTCCTCTATCCTGGTCTGTGCAGGCCTGGTGCATGCTGTTATTTAGGAATTTACATACCATTGGTTCTACAGTTTGCGACCAGATAAGAAAGTTGATTAACTACCACACAAATAAATTTGGTGATGTTTTTGAAGAGTCAAGGCCTACGTATAGTCATGCTGCAGTTCTGCTGGAAAACTGTGAAGCAGGATGCCAGCACCTATCAAACGAGTAAGGTGAGCTACAGCTCACAGACAGCTTATTCTGACACTGAACAGAAGAATCACACCTGATTCCCCATTCCAACCCGACGTTTCATTTGCTCTGTGAATGTTAAAGACAAAGAGGAAGACAAGGTTCAACATTTCCAGGTACACTGTGTAAAGACACATAAAATTTTACTTCCCTTGCAAACAGAGTCCCTTTTTAGTTGCCTGCAAAAAAACCCCTGCAGCTTTTCCTATGCTATTTGACAAAGGTAGAACATATTGTTCTATGGGTGGCTGTTTTGTGGCTTTTTTTCCAGCTCACAAGCCTAAGATGGGGAACAAGGACATATTCTCCAAGTTTTCCAAGGGAAGCTGGAAGAGCATCTTTGCTGCAACAGACGCATGAAAGGAGTTCTCAGAATGCAAGGCAGGTGACCAAAACATAGACTACAATAACAAGCAGCATAGAAAATGCCAGAGAATATGGCAATTGCTTCTGAGGAAATAACTGCAGTGTCTGTAGGGCAATATTCATATTTCAGCTGTTAAAGGCACTCAAAGCAGCAAGCATGATCACCAGCTGCTCTGTAAGTTTCGTATAACTGAGAGGTATTTGAATCAGATATATGGGACTGTCCTTCACAACACAAGTTACATTATATTCAGGTTAGTTTCCCCACTTCCATACAGAAAATCATAGGCAGAGTGCTAGATGTGTTTTTACCCTTTACAGTTAAATAGACCCACTGTACAGCCAACAACTGCTCATGAGCCAGATTCTAGGGCATGGAAGAGCTCAAGGGTTTGCTCCCTCATTCACAGAGACAGTAAGTATATTAGCATCTGTGAATAGCCTATACCATCAGGAGAGTCATTGCCAAGCATAAACTAAATAAAACCTCCACAAAGTCTGAAAGTTAAGTCTGATTTCTTATTCTGACAGAATCACTAATAATGGTTTAAATTTTGAATCACAGCTGTAATCCTATTCCAGAAAGCCTTTCCAAAGCCAAGGCAGCTTCTTGGTCAAGCAAATATGACAATTGCACAGAAGTAAAATAGAAGGTTTTGCAATATTTAGTCTTAGAAAAGAGTAAAGGACTATGTTTGGTTGCTTAGATGTATCTATGGTACAGATATGTGAGGTTGAGGCTTGAGAATACGAGAGATATATTGCACATACCTGGTTCTGAAATGTGTCAAGAGTGGATCCACATCCAGTAAGAAGTCTCATATGTAGAAGATAAAGTTAAGCTGCTTCCCCATGAGCACCATTCTTTTTGCCATGCCCCTGTAAGGCTGGAATCAACTTAGCAAGCAGGCAAAGAACAGCAAGCTTCTGTCCCTCTGTCCCTATGGACTTTATCCAGTGATGTTGGTGATGGAATGAGATTCTGTTCAGAAGATCCTGGCCAGCGGAGGTGTGCAGTAACCTGTGACAATTTACCACAAGAGAAAACAGACCACTGGGAAGTGACAAAAGATGACAATTGATTGTATAGGTATTAAACAGGCACAAGTCTGTATTTCCCACAGAAACGTCTACACATCTCCACAGAGAAGTCAGTCTCATCCACTGCCTCTAAGGAACCTGATTCCACTGCATATATGAAAATGTGAAAAAAAATTTTCACACTTAAATCACTTAGCCCTTTCCCATTACAACTCACGGATCTGGCTGGGACCAAGGGCACAAAATAATAGTTTCCTTGCCTTCCAATTATTCCACATTTACGGCAACAGGAACCAACATCCAATAAGGCCATACTAGTCCACACCACAGCTGAACAGGTGTCTCTAGAAGGATGTAAAACCTTGGCACAGCAAGATATATGTCTCAAGTGAGTCAAATTCTACTGTCAGGTGGAAGGAAATAGACTCAGAATGATTATGTATGAACTCACATCAATACCAGTTCCTGAAAGCAGAATTTGACTGAGAGTATCTGCCCTAGCTGATTTTACTAGCATGTGCCATATTAAAACCTCCCATCAGTACAGAAAGAACTCTGCATAAGTTGGCACAAAACAGAAGCTTTTCTGCTCAGGTTAGCAGCGTTCCTGCTGGACAGGGCTGAGCTGAAGTTCACTGGAATCCCAGGCAAGGCAAACACCACCGTAGATTCTAAGACCCAAGCAATTCAATGCTGATTAAACCACTTACCTTTGAGAAGGTAGGGCCAATGGTGCTTAAAGTGGGGTGAGGCTCAATGTTTTGCTGACTGCTGTTGAAATTGGTAACAGACTTCGCATATTATATCACCAGGTTTTTCTGGTTGTATTTCATATGCAGTGTTTTTCTGCTTTTGACTTTGAGGTGTGAGGGGGAAGGCTCTAATCATATGGCCTTGTGCAGATGCTCCATTTGCATTTCTATTAATCCAGGCCCTCCTGGAGACGTTTGAGCATAGGCACAGCATGCTCTGCGTTTGAACTTGTGAGAACCCACACCACTGCTTAATAACTTAATACATATGTATAGCCTCCTTCAGACAGCCCACTAGGAGGCAGAAGCAGGGGGAGGCGCTATTAGTGCATAGGCTGCAGGGCTCTATGTAAATGCATTTTGACAAGGAGGATACCTTACCGAATAAAGAACCCAGCTCTTTAGTGCTGGGCTGGTGCTGATTTAGGTCAGAAAACCTGCTTTACCAGAATTTGTACAAATGAGAGCTCACAAGGATCTGCTGGAGAATGTTTAAGGTGTCTAGCAACTTTGCTCACAGCACTTGAATGTAATGATGATACGTTCCATACAAGCTGTCCTACAGGAACAAAAAGTAAGGCTGGATCTTTGTCCCCCTCTACTTTTATCTTCCCTGAACACCTCCTCAGAATGATCCCCAACCCTGTCCCAGCAAACTGCCACAATAACCACAAGAAATGGCAGATTCCCCATGTCTGAAGTGTTTAATAGCTAATGGTTTAAAGCAGCAACCTCTGGGTAGAACTGGGCCAAGATCTCTTACTATAAAATAGCTTTCATTAGAAAATAGAGTCAAAAGGGAAAGTTTTTTAGAGAAAACATGCTCTGGAGCCCATTTCTGCAAAACACATCCAAGAGGACAGATAAAAGACCCCCCCCATGTCAGCACAGATGGGTGCAGACAGGGTCCCAAGGCTACTACGTTAGCATGCCTACACAGCCTGCAACCGGACTGTCTCCTGCCAGTGGGGAGAAGGGAAAAACCTCTCCAACCCAAACACACCCTTGTTCTTGCAGAGCCACGCCAAAAAAAATCTGTCAGCCACCTTGCTGCTTCTCCTTCCTGAGATTCCCTGGCCCAAGACTTGCTCTGAAAGAGGCCAGGAAGGGATTTGAACCAAGCTTGGCCACATCCAGAGTGAGTACCAACAGCAACAGGCAGAAGACAAGGGAGGAAGGACTGATTCTGGATGTCTTTTTTCCTCTCAAAAAATTGTATTGTTCATTTTCACACAAAACAAAAACTAACCAACTTCCTAGATTTCCTCTCTCCATAATTCCTGCTTTCCAGCCAGCTCCAGCAGATGTAAAAAGTTAATGTGAAACACTCTGCAAGGATGACGCCATTTTATAATTGTCCTACCCTTAAAACAGAAAGTGTCCATTGCTCTCTCCAACCCCAGCACCCCTCTGAAGTGCCCATTAAAGTCTTCTCTATATAGGCCTAGCTGCCTGTGAAATTGGTTTACACCAAATTCCAGGAAGAGGCTCTTAGCCGTCCCATAATAAAATAAACCATGTGTGGTAGATGCTAACCTCCAGGACTGACACTCAGCTGCAGACAAAATAGCCACACAGGCAGTAAGCGATCCAACCCATCACCTTTAAAGTGGCAGCTGCAGACAAATGGAAAAATGACATGCTGGAAGAAACACTGAGAGAGGAAGAAGAGAGCCCAGGTCTGAGAGTCAATCTTAGCCCATCAGGTAAAGAGAACAGATACGTGTAGGGATAATTGGTGATGAGACACTTGAAATTAGGTGCATGATAGGTCCACCACTGCCCGGCCACATTCATTTTTGTTACACTCAATGAGCACTGGGGGGGGGGGGGGGGGGGGGGAGTTAAGAATATTTCTTAAACCTTTGCATCCTCCTGTCACATTTCCATGACTCTGTATCTCCCTCATAGACGCACAGACAATTGTCCTGTGCAGGCTGTCACCCATACAGCTCTGCTGTGGACGTGTGGCTGCAGGCAGAGCTCACGACATGGGCCCTGGTCTTGTTCCCACAAATCTCGGCAGAAGGTAACAAAGCTCAGCCTGCCCATGGCCGTACCCTTACCCTCCAGCACCACGTGCTGCTCACAGCAGCCCACCACAAAGAGTGGAACAGGCACCCAAAACAGAGCAGGGTGGCAACCCCAGTTTCCAGCTGATGGGGAGCTCCAAAGGCAAGGGTAGAAGGGGAGGGTGGGGGGAGTGGTAGCCCCAGCTTGCCCTCACCCACACTTGTGAGAAGACGTGGTGGATTAAATCCCAACCTGGTGAGCAATGGGAGAGGGCTGCTCCTCTGCACTGCCACCCTTTTCAAAATTACATATTCTGACTTCCCTTAAGTGAAGTTTTTCATCCCAGAGCCTACAGACACAGCAGGAGAGGGTGGGGAGGGAAGGCTGGCAGCCCACAGGCCAGACTTTGTACCCCATTTTGAGTGCAGCACCTCCAGGCTGCTGCTGCCACAGGCCTGGTCTCCCGGGGCAGTGAGCTGCCAGCTCCCAGCACCATGGGCACCGGCCTCTGCTTGCCTCACACAAGCAGGGAGACAAGAGCAGCCGGCCCTGGGGCAGCACGTGTTCTGCAGGGCCAGCACCTCCACTCCCAGAGCTAGCACCAAGGTCCCACAGGTGCAGAAAAGAGCCAGCAAGCATCAGGCCTCTTTTTCCCCCCTGCCAATCAGCAACCGATTGTATGGAGTCATCCCTCAAACCACTAGAGCCATAGTTGAGAAAGGCAAAGCCCAGCCTCCTGCCGTCCCACACCAGCAGCAGCTGTCCCTTCCAGCGGCCACAGGCAGCAGCACTCCTCGCTGAGGCCAGCAATGCCCACTGTTTCCCCCTTTCCTTATGAGCTCCTTGCAAATTACGTGAACCCATACTTATTAATTTACATTAAGTTCATTTAACACCAATGAAAGAAACCAGAAGTGTCTAATGAGCAAAATGTAACGAGCTACCAGCTACTGCTAATCATGTTCAGTTTATGCACTCTTGCTTCATTCTTATAGAGTATTATTGTAGAATAAATGCTTTACTCTTATCTTACAAGAGAAAAAAAATAAATTCTCTAGGTATTGTACTAGTGAATAACAAAGGAATGAACAAGCTTAATAATCTCCAATCTGGTTTTCCACCGCACATAATGATAGAGATGCTGTGAATTCTGTGGACAAAGTACATGAAGAAGCACCCACAAGTACTGAAAATTTAATTAGAAGTCAGAAAGCCATTGCAATGAAGACTCAGCAGAAAGCCATTTATTTTTAAAATCTAATATATTCTTCATGACTAAAGGCTAAAGCACACGCTGACTTACACATTTAGCTGTAACTGATTTAAGCTACTTGATGATTTTTTTGCGCACAGGGTGGCGCTCAATTTGCAATGGAGTAAATTGGCAGAATTTAATTTGGTGGATTTTTTTAACTCTGCAAAAAGAATCCTCATTAAAACCTCACGATAGGCTGTATACTTTTTTCATCATTAACCAGCCTAACTGCAGGTAAAAGAGATACAATTATGGATTTATATAAATCCTATTGTCAATTTACAGCTCAAAGACTGGTGAGTTACCTCATTTTAAATAGGTTATTTTTTCCCCTTAACCTTTCTTTGTTTTAATGAGGATTTGGTTTGTCATTGTTGGGGCGCCTGTTTGCAGGAAAGTTTCTCATCATGTGAAGGAGGTGTAAGGATTAAGGATAGAAGATCCTCTGCTGAATTTCAAACTCCATCACAGACTGTGGCCTGGACATTCAGCCTTTAAATAGTCACCTTTCCAGGAGTACAGATGGACCTCAGCTGCTGCTTCCCCACCCTCTCTGCCCCACAACAGGTCTCATGCTTTGGGGCTTTCCACTTCACCTGTGCCGAGTTTTTCCTTCCTTGCTGTGCCTCATTTAATCCCATCTCCCATCAAAGCACCATCAAATTCTTTGTTGTGTCCCATTCAACACCACTGGCAACTCTGGGTTCAGTCCACATGGGTTATGTAGAAAATGGATGGGAAGATGCAACTTAAATCCACGAGCTCCCAAAAGAAGACGACAGTCAGTGCAGTTGCTGAGAGACCCTTCTGCTTGATAGGAAGCTCAAAAGAAGGTCCCACCATAGCCAACGAGGCAGATTCTCAGGTGACAGATTGCACAAATTACAGCAGCTGAGCATCTGCCCCACTATATGTTTTTCCATTAATTTCAGAGATTAACTAAACTTCTAAATTTATTTCTTACTCTCCACATAGATTGACATGTTATGCAAGGGGAAGACTGCCATACAGCATATTAATTTGTAACAGCAACTGGGAATGTGACCGCTCCTCTTGTCTGACTGAAATGCTGCCTCTCCTTTCCTCCATCAATCTCCCCCAGCAGCTACCAAGCTTGGGGACTGAAGGGATGACACCAGGAGGGAGCAAGTGGGTAGCGTCATCTTTCACCAGGCTGTTACCCACGCTCTTGACTTGAATACTTGCAGAAATTTGCTTATGAATTAATCACTCATCTTTATTTTAAATACTACTCCACAACATATGAGAATGGATATAGCAAGCCAAGGGTGAAGGGATTGTTCCCATAAGCAGACTGAAGAAAGAAATGAGAAACACAAAGAAAAGGGATTTGTAAGAGGGGCTGGATTTTAACCTTCCTTGGGGTGAGGGAATAAGCGCGGCTACTACTCTAAGCACTTAGATGTTGAAAGCTGTTGTTTCTCCTCTTTGAACTTTTTACCAGATGTAGCAATTAAATTATAAAGTTGTCTTTAGCTCATTAGCTGATGAGTTAATTATATGCCAGAATTAACCTTTGTTAAGCTCTTAATAGAACCTCTTTTATCTGAGTAGCCACAGCCTGTGTTAAAATTCTTAATGATCTGGGCTAAAAATCAATAATTTGTATGACTTCCTTGTATGAACTGGGAATTAAATGTAACTCTAAAATGTACTATAATGATAACCTCAAGCCGAAATTGAAATAAAGATATTCCTTGGTGATTTCAAGGACAACACTTTCACCAGTGCAGAGGCCATGCAAGTCACTAAAGAACATTGCCACTGGGGACAGCTATCCTGCCTGCAGCACAAAGATAAATCAAGCTGAGACTAAGACCAAGATTTTGTTTTTTCAAGTATTTTTGTGCTGCAGCCCTGCATTTCACATTTATGATCTTCCTGTACATACCAATGTTCAGTCAGGAGTGACTGTTCTCTTCGTTACAAGCTAGAGGAGTGGATTCATTCTGAAACCTAATATACCCCTATCAATGATCAAAAGCAGCTAATCATTCCCCCATGCAGAGCTGATAGATGATGTGCCATGCTTTTCCCCATATAATCAATTGCTAGCAGATTTGACAAGAACTGAGCAACCGTTCTGTAGTTCAGTTTGTGTTAAGGTTTTTATATTTGAAGGAGAAAAAGTCCCATTGTTTGACACATATTGTATGTGTTCAGCAGAAGACAATTGAATATCTCTTACTGAATGTTACTTTGTATAACTTCCGTGTCTGAACTGGGGAGATGCATCACTAAATTTATAAAATCCTCAGTCTGAAGTGTCAACAATCAATAGTTTAATGCTTTTTCTTTTCTTTGGGTTCCTATTTCAGCCACCCACAGAAGCCAAACTTCATATACCTTTTCATACCAACACAGAGACAAGCCATCTTTAAAACTGAAG
This sequence comes from Falco rusticolus, assembly GCF_015220075.1. Lineage (NCBI taxonomy): Eukaryota > Metazoa > Chordata > Aves > Falconiformes > Falconidae > Falco > Falco rusticolus. Next base: position 18,372,442 of record NC_051197.1, read on the forward strand.
ACTGACATTACCAGTTGAAATTCTTGTGACTTCAGCAAGGTCTGGGCCAGACTTATCAAGAATTGTTCTCCATAACCTTGAGTTATACCGTGAGCAGCCAGACTGTCACCTTGAGGTTCATTTTCTTCCCCTAGTGCCAGAGGACAGCTCCTCCCTGGGAGATGGGCAGGCATGGCTCCCTGACAATGTTAAGGTGTGCCTCACAGCCTACACCACGCCTGTTAGCCTGTGTGGAAGCCCAGAGTTGAGCTAATTTGCAAGCCTCACCATTCATGTGTTAATTGTTATTAATTGAGGGGAAGAAAAAAATTAGTAAAAATAATGACAATTCATAGATAGTTTTTGGTCTGATAACAAGTTTACTCTAAGTATTTGTGAGGGGATGAATAGGAAGAAAATAAAGATAACATTTCAGTTTCACAGTTAAGAATAAAACTATTGTCATAAAAGGTTTCGAGCATTTTCCAGCTAAAGGATTTCTTTGCATATATTTAACAGCATGGCCCTGTTTGTGATATTTACATTAAAAAACACGTGTGTAGGGTCCACAAATGTAAGGCCTCCCAGACATGCCAGGATGCTGGAGAATAGTCTAAATGGACTGACCTCTGACAACTGGACCTCGTAGTAGAAGGTGTCTCCTTGGGTGCTATAGCTGGGGTAACTCCATTTGAACAGATAGGGTAAGGCAGGGTGGAAGATGGGAATTATCAGTCAAGATTGCTCTGCCAACAGGCACAGTTCATTGTATGATAGCAGACTGAAGGTTGTACTATTCCCTGGAGCCAGTTTGATAAATAAGAAGGTTATGGGTATGTGACTGTTCAAGCATGAAGAAATTTTTGTTGATATATTCTCAGAAACTAATTTTTTTTTTCTTTAATAACCTGCAGGGCTACTCTTCAGCAAGATTACCAGTCAACTCTGATAGCCTAGGCTAGAATAAGCTGAATCACACTCCAGTTCTTTAAAAATCTGTTTTTGTTACTGGCTTGCTTTAACTGTGCATAAGAAAGTGCGATACAGGCAAAGTATAACTGGGTCTTTTCAGCTAACTAAAAGAGAAGAAGTTATCAGAGAAAGGTTACACCTCTTTAAAGATGCAAATTGATAATGGAGCTGTATATCAAAACAACAAGAGTAGTGTTCATTTTTAAAAAGGTGCAAATTGCTAATCTTACTTCAGGCTTTTATTTTTAATACCTTATTAAGAGTTTCTATTGGTGAAATCCTACACAACATTAAACACATAAAAAATACGAAATATGATACGCTGAGGTTCCGTAGCATTCTCCAGTCTCACTTCTGAAATGCAGTGCTCTCAGCTACCAAATCCTGCCACTTCCACTGAATACTGCAGATGAGTCAAAATAAAAAATTTCCCTTCCCACACCTACAGAATAAATTAAGGATTGTGTGTTGCCTCTCACTTCTCAATACACACAAATAGGGAGCACAACAGCAGAAAGGGACTTACAGAGCAGGACCTGCCCATGCCAGGAGTCAGGCCAGGAAGCCAACCCTGGGCATGGTTACCCTCAGAGGGCGGCAGGCCACAGAGCCAGGCATTTCTAGGTTCTTGTAGGCAAAGTTCCATTTTCTTTTAAAGTATTTAAGAGTCTAGTAAGGATACCAGAACACAGGAGAACCTTAGAGTTGGCCCAGAAAATCAAAGCCCTAAATGAAAGACCAGTTTCTAATACAATACCTCCCCTCCTTGGCCAGGTTAACTTGGTTTAATTTGACAAATACTAATAAGAAATTACCTGCCTGCTCACCAGTGATCAGCCAAAAAAGAACCCTCCACAGACTTCCTCTCCCTTGTGTCTTACTGTGAGATGTCAGACAAGACACTAGCTTTCCTGCTGTGCTGAACAGCCTGCCTCCTTCCTCCTCTATTAAAAAATCAGATCCTGCAATTCACCATTGAAATTATGAGCTGCCTTAAGAAATTTCAGCTCCCCAAAACTCCATCACACCCAGAGCTTAAATCTGTCGCTGTCTTTATCTTTTTTAATTTATTTTTTTTTAAGAACAAGCTCTCCAACCCCTTGTGCAGTTCCTTTCAATTTCGTTTCTCACCTGCCTGACAAGAGGCAGAAGTAGGAATTAGCATTGCTTTCACCTCCTCCCCCTCTCCTCACATCTCAGGGCATTGATGTTTCTCTCTCCATCAGACAACCCAGAACCTGACCTGGAGCCAGATGGACAAGGTCACGGTTCTGCTCTCCAAGGGCCTGATAACTCATCCAAAAGCATCTTGAAACTGTCCACAGATTTCAGTGGCCTTCAACCAATCTTATGGCCACACAGTGTGAGACAAGCATCCAGAATGACTGCAACAGAGTACACCAAGACCCTGCCCTGGGTACCAGGTACTCAAGAAGTCTGTTGGCTGCTTAATTTGACCTAGATCCCCAAAACCACCACACTTTTTCAAAACATGCTGGAGACATTCATTTTGCTCTGCATGCCAGGCAGGGCAAAGCAAGGTGGAATAATAAATTAAGCCACAAAGCATTAATCACCCCCAAAATAAGCCATTTAAAGGACATCAGTTTTTTAATCACATTCTTTGGGCAGATGGTGAAACTTGGGAGGCATGTGGGAAAAAGACAGCCTTCATGTATACTTTGTATGGTTTCAGAAACACAGTGCTGAAGTTTCTAAGATGCATTATGGTAAAAGATCAGAAGGGTTGCTTAGATGTTGATTTGACTGTGCCTCTTTCAGTCTCAAATCATCTTCCCTCTCCTGCATCATCAAAAAATATATGTGGCAAAACACAGAGCCACTCCAGTTCTGCACTGAGGCTGAAAGAGGCTGCACCTGAACTTCAAAGGAGTGGCATGCAGGCGCTGGTCTGTCCACTTGCTCCCCCATCCTGGACCAAAGCCTTTATTCAGCCCACTTAGCTACACTTCAGAACTGGTCCCTGTCTCTCAGTCGGTCCTCCTGCTGCCCCTCCAGCCAGTCATCTTGCTAGGCTGGGTAGTATAATTCTGCAAATTAACTTTATAACAGGATCAGTCACAGAAAACTCTAAATTTAACCTTTGACCCTACACAATTGCCTCCACAGGGATATGAGCAGCTCCTGGTTCATGAAGCAAAAATTCAGCTTGCATGGGCAAAAATACTTTCTTTCATGACAGAAATTTGCAATGATGCACTGACAAAAAAAAAAAAAGAAGAAATAAATGGTTTTCACTGGGTTGTAAAACTGGTAGAAATGCAAAATTTCCTAGCTTTGTGTATAGATGAGATGTCAAGATGATTTGAAATACTTCTTAGAGGTAAGAGCAAACAAGAATGAATAAATAACATACAACATATGTGGAATGTAAAGAAACACTGTAATTTGCCTCATTTTTTCACAGAACAGAAATACATAAACATGAACATGCCAGGGAGAAGACATGATGCTAAGCTACTGCAGTGATATGTGCTTTAGGTACGTGGGTAGGTAGAATGGATGGATCCACAATAAACTCATTACACCTTATTTATTACTTGTCTCAATCCATATGTTATTTCCCACTGTCCTTAGCATATTCTTTTGTGTGCACAGAGTTCAAGTAAAATTCTGAACATTACAAATCCATAAGCCAGAGTGAGATTCAGCTAATGGAAAAAGGACCAAGCTATCACCCCAAAGTTGCCTCACGTTTTGCTTGGTTCTTTTCTCAAAAGCACACCTGTGTTTTGTTCTAGTGGACAAAGGAAACCACATCACCTCTTGACTTTTTACTCCATTTTCAAGTTTTTTCAATTTTAGCTTCTAGAGGCCAAATGGACTAGAATACAACTATTATAGTCCTGCTTTCTATAGCCTGCAGGGAATTCTTCTGTGTGTATGTATGTTTGTACACGTACCCTGACATGACTTTTTTAGGCGTCGGTTTTATGACAGCATGTGTCTAAGCACACAATTTGCCTACTTGTTCCAATACAGTGATCACCATGAAGGCAACTGGATAGGTAAGAAAACAACACACCCTGTCTCTATCTAATAATAATCAGCACAGTTTGAACAGTTACACACATATACAGAAAAACCAGCACTGCCAGTCACTGCTATGAAACCATCACCAGTAACCAGTGCAGCTCATCCTAGCTGCATGTCAGACCTTACACAGATAACTGCACTACACCAAGTAGATAAAACCCACATGCTGATTTGCGTGGTGCTTATGTTGCAATTTCTGCAGGTTCTCCTGAGACAGTTTCTCTCCAGTGACCCATGCTGAGCAAGCCATGACCACATAAGCCTCTACTACAGATCAAATATCAAGTCTTGAGCTTCTCACTGCAACTCCTTCACACACGAAAACTAGCCCAAGCACATCTATACATGTGGCAATTTTATCTCACCTGTGCAGTGCAGATAAGGACTTAAATCCAACTTTTTCTACACTGCTGAGTCACTGGTGCTATGTTTGCACAGCCAAACGTCAAGACAACCTTTGCCTTCTTATAAACAATGGCCCAGTCATATATATAACTAACATTCTGCTGCTCCACAGGGTGTTACTTGTCTTGGGATCCGGTCTGCCTGAACTCAACATTCTTGACAATGTCAGTTGGTCCACCTGGGATATGGGCAGCTGAAACCGTGTGAAGACTCACCTCTCTGGAAGGAGTACAAGGACTCTTAGAGCAATCATGAATTTGCAGTTGAAGACACAGCTCACCACCTGAAGGTGGCTTGGTTGAATAAATAGTGAATGGAGTATTAGTTGCATGTTTACAACCCTTACAATTATGGAGGCCTTGTCATCAATCATCTTAGGGAGTGTGATTCAAATTAGCAGCTATGATCAAATTAACCTGGCTGTCAGGCAAAGTGGTCACACATAGAAGAAATCCTATTAATTTGCTATAAGCATTGTTTTAGCTAAGTCATTGCAATTAGGTAGAACGATTTCTTTACTGTAGCCCATAAGTCACAAAGCCAATAGGCAGTTGGAAAATTTTGTGCTGTTTATGTGATTGCCAGATTTTTAATAACTATATGTCAGATTAAATTAGCTGGCTCTGCTGTTTTGTCCATGGTCAAAAAAAATTTTTACTAGGTCTTAACTCTTTTTAATTCAAGACAGAAAGGATTCAAACAAAAGAAAATTAAGACATAGAGGCTTTAAAGGTAGCTAAGGCTCACCAGCAGCTTCTGCCACTGCATCGCTATCCTCATGTTTTGTAGCGAGGTGTTTTGTGTTGCTCATTCTGTTTGCCTAGGCCAGTGGAAGCCTTTGCTCTGTCTGTCAAAAGTAATCCTAATATTAGGAGACTCCAGGCAAAGGATTGAACATGGCCTGGCACTCCCTGTGGCTGTTTGTTTGATGCTGATTTCACAGCCGTTGAATGAGCCCTTAACCTCATCCCTGGCAGCTCCTTTTTGGCAGAATGTCAGGTAACAAAACTGGCCTTGAGAAATGCCAGACTTTGCCAGTTCCTCTTCAACAGAAGATCCAGTTGTTTTGTCAGCAGTTATTCAGCCCTTGATATTCCCAGGTCATTTTCACCAAGCTCAGAGCAGAAGTGGAAACACTGTCCACACTGCATCCCACTTGTGCTAAACTACTCTCAAAACTGCTAGGGTAAGAGCTGTAGGATTTTAAATATAATCCCACTAATTCTCAAAACATGCATTTTGTACCATAGAGGAATCAAAATAAATAAATAATTTACTTTCTAGCTTGGACTAAGATGATACCAATAGGTGGAGTTGGTTATAGTCAGGCAAGGAAAAGGACTAGTTCTAACCCATAAACATTGGGAAAAAGATATTTCTAGGCAGATCCACAATGAAGAGAAAAAAGGTAAACTTTGTTGCTTGAAAAACACACCTGTTTTTGTACCAATGCTGTCTTTTTTTATCAATAATCAAATTAGTTAATATACCTGTTAACTGACTGACTAAATGCCCACATTTTTTCCATACTAAACCCTTACTGTATTCAGTACCTATCAGCCAGAAGTCAACATTTCTGATCTAGCAGGCTCAAAGACAGTTCCAGACTTTTAACCCTCAGTAACTCACAGTAAATTAGGACAGATTTTCTCTCCTTGTTGTTTAATTTCTGGGAGGAAGTGATACGTTTGAAGTACCTGCTGATGAGCTGGTATGGCAGAGCTAATGCCAGGAATATGGATTCTCTCTCACAGTTCATGTGTATCTTCAATATGATCTCCATTTCTTTCCCGTTTAATATATGTACCTATATATGTATACAGATATCTATTTCTTAGCTGGTGGAGGGGGACAAAACCATCTCCAGTTTCTCTTGAACAGCAGGCTGTTGTTTCAAATCAGAAGTCCTTAATTATTACTAAGCTTCCTTCACGTATATGTTATGCTGACAATCCATCTTCACACTGATAGTTATACTAAGACAAATAAATCCATGTGCAGTAGCCTTCAAGGTGTTTGTTGTGCTGTTCAGTAACATGTAACAAGAGCAGCATGTGAAACTCACCATTTTGCAGGTTTTACCAACCTGTTTCTGAGGCCATCCCAAAAAAGAAGATGCTGTTTTCAGACAGGAATGAATTGCTGTGACCAGTTTTCTGAGCGCACACTGGTGTCCAGTAGAATCTGCAAACCAAGATGCTTCTGATGGATTTATCTCCTGTCTCTTACACAGGGGCCCTCTGCTTCCAGTGCTACAAATCATCAAACATAATGTGTAAGATGAAAAGCCTGACCCTTGGCACTCTTCAGTGAACAAACTGGAAGAGTGTGTACCTTTGATGATGGTCTGTTGTAGGGTTGCATGCTGGTTCCTCCATTCCTTCAACATCCACAGGGGTGATGGCCTAATTCATGGACAGTTACAGGGCAAGAGTAAGCTTTCTCCACCATTAGAGAAATTTTCTTTGCTGATGTTTGGGTAAAAGCAGCCCTGGAGGTGGAACAGACATAAGCAAGGATGAGAAAACCAAAAAATTGGCACCAGTGCACAGGTGCTGACTTCTACTCACACTGAGCAGTGCTAAAATCATGCAGGGGCAGGGCAAGAACCCCATGCAACCCGTCTGGAGACAGACACCTTGGTCCTGTGACTGAACACTGAAACCAGCATGCCTTCAGCACCTGTTTATGCCTCCTTGCCAGGCTCCACAGCTGCATCCTGCTTGCACATGATCTAGGGAAGAGCCAGAGACGAATCTTTTCTTGCAATACTCAACCTTCGAGCTGTGCAAATGGTAGAAAGCTGCTGAACATTTAGATATCTGAGGCCTCCCCTCCAGCCCTTCAACCCACTAGGAGTAAACATGCAGGGTTTTAAAGTGTGCAGCTCTTGATTCACAAGCTGGACGTAGGGTCAGGGCTATGGGGACTCAGTGGGGCTATCGCAGTATGACATAACATACAGCAGCATGTAAAGGTCACTGTCATTCTATAGAGAAATCAATACACTCCCTCAAAAACCTATTAGGCAAAATATAGACTATGACAGGAAGTTTTGAAGACTACAATAGAGCACCCACCACTGCGCCTTAGATCTGAAGCACAGCAATGCAAGTGGGAGAGCACTTCGCAGAAAGCTATCTCCATTTACACTACAAGCACAATTTCTCTCACTGACTGGAAGCTCAAAAATTAGGTAGAGCATCTCCAGGGTGCTTCTGAATCATTCTGAAATCAAAAGTGAGAATAAACTTGGGCAACTCAAAGAAAAGGGAAAATACAAGAGGCAAAAGGACATGGAAAGCTTCCCAAGTCAGCTCCAGCAGCCAAAGCCGCGTTACAGCTTGCCAAAGCAATGCATCGTCCAAGCACATTCACATGTGCAAGATTCTTCTCATTTATGTTACTTTGTCACAACGACTTTCACTGAGGAGTCCTTTTCAGCCCTGCAGCCCCTTCAGACATATTTGCCAAAGACAATAAGATAGCAAAATGTGAATGAGTTAGCCCTGTAGCTGTACATCATTACACAGATGTGAAAAAAAGACAAGTACAAGATGGTTTTAGAAGAAAACTGAAGTGAAAAAGGTAAATGTGTTGTGACCTTAGATCATACGCCACTACTTTCTGAAGTAATCTTTACTGAATTCTTCTTTCCAGCTTCCTGATTCTTGTTTTGCTAAAAGTTGTATGTGGCTCACCGCTCCTTCCTTCCTGAGCAGGCTGCTTGATGCAGCCCTTCCTCCCCAGCCTCGCATGCTCCCATCACCTCAGAGTGTGCGTGCACTCCCGTGGGCTGTATCCTCATCTGCAAGCATCACTGAGAAACAGGGACTAAACAAGAGCAACATGAATTTCCTCCTGACAATAGAAGGTTGTTCTTTTCCTTTTGTACTCATAGCATTAAGCTGCTCACTGGAATTTCAGAATTAAAACCATTATAAATCAGCAAATGCCTTTTGTATTAGTATTAGTAACAAAATAATATAATCACCTCTTGTCTGTGAACAGGGAGGAACTGCAGTACCAGAAGATCTGTTGAGCTTTATGGGCCCCTCTAGCCTTTTGGTTTTTTCTGAAAAGGAAACAAGCTGAGACATCACAAAGAAAATCACCTACCTCTGGAGCTGCTATTGATACTGCACTGCACCTTAAATGTTGCTCTACCAGAAAATTCCTCTGACTTTTGCTAAGAATAGCCAGCACAAAGCTGGCACAGTGTATCATCATTATTTAATGACTGTAAAATAATAGTCTGTTATAGGCATGCTTAAGTGTTGCAAACCATCAGGAAAGACTGGAATTTTGACAATACTTTGGAGGTAAATGGCTACTAAGCACCTGAGTGCATTTTATTCCGCAGAGAGGCTTGAAAGTCAAGGAAAGATACAAAGCAACATCTCCTTCCATAACACAGTTTAGGTACGGTCTGCAAAGGTCACATGCATTTCAGTTCTAGTTGAGATTTGTGTTAAAATGGCCCCTCAGGGGTGTTTTTCTTTGGTTCTACCTTCTTCAGCTTTTGTAGTAGATCAAATTCCTCCTCACTGAAAGGAAAAAGAAGGCATCAAACTTTCCTGCAGGTGAGGACATCTCACCACATTAATGGTCAAGGTAACTCTACTGTACTTCCTCTAGCCTCAGTTTGCGAGGGAGGCAATCCTTGTGGAGATAACACCATCTTTGATATAGCTGTGCTATTTCTGCAGATGGTACTATTCCTGTCTTGGTCACACAAGACACTCCAAGTATTTTAAATACCTTTGAATTTGTAGGTATTTGTTGCTAGGGCATGTGCTCTGGGAGGCACCAGTGGGGAGAGCAGCCTGCAAGCTCAGCGTGGTACAGGCACCCTGGCAGCTGCTGGACCCACAGAGCTCCCCAAAACTGCACCAGCCCTGCATGGCACCAGGTTTCAGCAGCAGGCAGAGACATTGGGGTCTGGAGTTTTAAAGCAGCAATTTCCTGTCATTTTCAAACATAAATTGGAGATTGCAGATAGTATTCTGCTTAAATTGTGGATCAGCTCTAAAAAGCAGCATCGTAAACCAGTATAGTGCAGCCCCATGTTTATTGAGTCTCAGTGGTTTACAAATAAAATAAAATCTGTTTATAAGCTTTTAAAAAACATCCTCTTGTAGCCACTACAAACTCAGCTTAGACCTGCAAATCAGGCTGAGCCTCTCCTGCCTCGTGCTTCAGCACCCATAATAAAAGTTAACGGTCCAGCTGTTGGCCTCCCCACTACCTGCACGCTGTTGAAGCCAGCCACAGAGATCCAGGAGGTGTAACCAAGGACTGCCGCTAGATTTGCAATTGCAACTTATTTCCTACCCTGATCACCAGAATAAAACCCTGATTACTCTTTTATAGTTGTATTGATTCTGTAGCAGGAGTAAATAATATTAAAACCTTAACTCTCCCATTAAAGTAAGCAAACAGGACTGGAATACAGGAAACAGGTCTGCAGAGTAAGTGCGTGCTGCTTTGATCTACTGCTTTTAGGAATAGAACACACGTTAAATTCAGCTCCTAAGTGGAAGAGGGTCAGCAAGCAGAATTTCCACAATAAAAGCTCTGTGGTTGCAGGTGTTCAGTGATATACATCATCTCCTCCCCTGAAGATGAATACTAGGATTTGCGATCAACTTGACACAAAGGATTGTACCGCTCACAGCAGGATTTATTTACATTATATCCTCCAAGAAGGATGCTCTCTCCCTCCCTCTCTAAAATATGGCCAGCAATAGAGTACCTGCACACTCTTGCCATTTGATCCCGTTTTCAGTAGCACATTTTATTTCCAGCACAGACTAGGATATTCCCCCACTTCTACACAGTATTGCTTGACTTAAAAATATTTGCCTCTGCTTTTCTGCTGATATCATAAAATTCAAGTTCAAGTTCCTGCATCCTAAATCTTGACATCTAAATATCCTTGTGACCTGTCTGGTGAGTCCAGGGATCTGTTTCAGACTTTCTGCCTGGAAGTCCACCCTGGATCTGAGAAAGCATTTGCAAGAAGTTTGGTTCCAGCATTTCCTGAATTAAAAAAATCATCTAAAAAAAATCAAATTGAAATTATTGTTTTTCCCACCTTTAATGCAGCTGAAAGAAGCCAAGATCTTACCTCCAGATACAGCCATATTTTACTATCCCTTTCTCCTGTTCCTGTTACTTCCAGTTCAGTATATCCTCAGTCTCTAAGGCAACTCGCCCACTGAAAAATATGCAAGCAAAGCTCAGAAGGTGTTTCATTTTATCTCACTGCTGAGCCTGCTGGAGCACTCGGTGGCCTGTCCCGCATCCCGGCATGTCCTCACAGCCTGCAAAGGCGGGGATCCAGCTCCCGCCGACCCCACCTCTCTTTGCAGAGCCTCTCCTCCACACAAACTTTTGCTCCAGGATTTCAGGATGGAGCTAGAGGCTTCTTTTAAGTTTCCCTGGCCCTACTGTGTCCCAACTGCTGCATTGCCTACAAGCAGACCCTGTGGCCAAGGAAGCTCCGACTGGGTATAGTCCAGCAATGTTCCATGGCATTGCTGGAGAAAGAAACCATAAATATCATAGAAAATAAACGGGGGCTGCCCCCATCCTCTCACCATCCCCGAGCAGCCGAGCTCTTCGTCGGGCTGGACGGCTGCCGGGCAGGCTGAGGGAGGCAGCTGCCAGGCCCACCTCTTGCCTCTTCTTTCTTTCACGGATTTTGGCAATTTTCTCACAGCTGTTTCATGCCGCTGACGTTACTCGGCAGTGAGTTTGTGAGCTTATAAATAAGAGCACTTTTGAAACTTCTATTCTGCCACCTTGTTAACTTTCAGAGCTGCCGTGCAGCAAAACCAGGGGCACCTCCTCACGCTCAGCCGCCGCTCGAGGAAAGCAGCCAGACTGGAGTGCCCTTCAGCCTGCCTGCAGCGACCCTCCCCAATTACTCCAGCTAAAACTGCCTGTCTTGCAGAGAAAGGAGCCGAATAAAGTGTCCTACCCGATCCTAGCAGGATGACCCTGTTTCCCAACATGTCAACACATAAACAGGGAGCTTTGGCAAGGAATCAGGGAGGTGTAAGAGCAGGAAGGGGGGTAACAAGAGATTTGTGTCTCAAATCCTACATTCACCAAGAG
>NC_051197.1:18386476-18423976 GCF_015220075.1 Falco rusticolus
TTGACTCAATGGTGGTGAGGGTGAGGATTTTTAGGTAGACTTCAGCTTTTTTTTTTTATTATTTTCTCATTTGTAATACCCAAACACATTTCTATGCATGTATATTGTTAACTAGTTACCAAGGAATTACTTCTGCTGCACTCCGGTAGCATTGACTACAGGTCCATGTAAAACCCTACATATCTGAAAGGATGAAGCATGATATTATATTTCTCACAGAGGCATAACCCATGACATCGTGCCATATTATTTTATTAGCATTTATTTTTTATAATCTCTTATCTAAGGAAGATATAATCCAGTTAATCAACATCACTGCATTTTGCTTTCTTAGGAATTACATTAATGAAATTCTTACAATACACCAGCGCAGAGAAGCAGGGAGCCAGCACAGCATCACGCCACAATAACAGTCCCACACTCTGCCCGCTTTCACCATGACATTTTACTTAACTGCCTATGTGTTGACAAGGTACACTGGTTATATGATCCTCTACCTGCGGACCACTGATGACCAAATGATGTCTCATTCAAGCTAATAAACTCTGAAAACGATCTGACATCACTGAAAATCAAACCAACCCGTACAAACTTGCATCACTATGAAACATGACGAGAAACCTGTGAAGTTGCACAAGGTGCCCGCGTTCAAACAGACAGTGGTGCATGGGGTAAGGGCTGGCACACACTGCTGGACAGGCAATCTCCCCACCACAACAGTGTCCAGGGCCACCCACCACAGACCACAGGAGCCTTAGTGGGGAGGGCTGACCCCACAGCGGCCACATCAGCCCCCTCCCTCCGCAACCTGCAGAGCCCTCCACCCATGCAGGGTAGGACATTACCATACAGGGTCTTGCTCTGCATGAGTGCATGAAAGAGGAGCTGCTCTCCATGCTCATGCACCCCCCAGGGACCCCTCCACAATGTGGGACCATCTCCTTGGTGCTGCTCACAGCCAGGGCCCTCTCCCCATGGCAGGACACATGTTCACCCCCAGCTCCATTGGGGGTCCCTCTGAACACAGCAGTGCTCACAGCACTGTATGCCAGCCAGCTGCACTTGGCCTGTGCTCCCACCACCTAACTTGATCTGCTCATTATTATTGATTTAAACAGCCTGTTTTAAAGCCTGTCAAAACTCCAGCACCATAATTATTTTATGTCTTTTCATCTAGTTTAAAAACAATAATAATAATTTAATTCCGGTGGAGCTTTCATCTTCAGCCCACACCTTCTCCTGCCACCACATACACATGGGCTGCAGCCCCAGAGCCCTCAGCCAGTTCAGATGGACCAGCAGTGCCATGCCCAGCAAAAGCCTGGGCTGAGCACGTCCTTGCAGGGCAGCCCTGAGCAGCCTCAGCCCTCCCCCATGCAAAGGGAAGCACGGCACAAACTGACTTGGGGTGCACAAAGGAGAGGAGAAAGGGGCAGATGGGTGGCAGTACGGCACAGAAGAGCAGCCCATGTCATTTATTCCCCTCCCAAATCATTGAAGCAAATAGGAAAACTCAGGAGGCGATGCAACCCGGGTGGGGTTTGTCCCCAAAGTGAAGGGGAAAAGAGCAACAGGACAGACGTGCTGTTTTTGTGGCCTATCAGGACTACAATACATTTTTCCTAAGTACTCTCATTTTCTTTGCCCACACCAGCTCTGCAGCCCGCTGGTGACCTACAGCCCGGCCCACTCGGGGCAATGGAGGAAGCTGGCAAGGCCCTTGAAGTAGCTGTCCTTCTCTTACTAACATCACTTCTGACCCACCTGTGGACATCCCATTCTTCACTGACCTGCTGATCTCTATTAAATATTTAGACATTTTTAAGAGCAGCCCTTTTGCCAGTCATGAAACTTGCAAAGTTCAAACAGTGGTGGCTTGTTAACTAAAAAGATGATTCATTGGATGCCTAAGCTTTAATGACTTTAAAAACAGTATTTTTGGTATCACAAATGTGTGTAGTTTTTTCCATTAGGAAAAATGTATTTGGCTAAAGACTAATGGACTGAATCTGAAGCTTATGCCTGTACCTCACTTTTTGGAAGTTTCTGAGATTACCATTTCACATCTAGCCAGTAAAATACAGGAGAGGAAAACAGTGAAATATTAAACATCAGTTATCAAGTATATTCAGTATGGCAGACAACACAAACTGCATAGGAGAAATGAACTTTCTGAAACAGTGAAGAGATGCTTGTAATGAAATACTTGCTTCTGCCCCTACTGGCAATGGAAGCGTTATGTACAAACACATACCTTTTGCACTGTGGATCAAGCATTAAAAAAAGTTTGGTCCCATAAAAGCTCTCCCCCCCCCGAAGCATTTGGGTTCCTCCACATTACGCTCAGGTGAAATGAGCCACCTATGGTTCAGGAGCCTTTCTGTACTGGTGATCATGTGCCCTGTCACCCACCTCTGAGGGAGCATTTCATACCTCCCGGCTGGGGTCCTAGGGTGGAGGCTGGCACCCCTCATTTGTTACCGCTTGGGTTTCACTGCCTGATTTATCACCTTATAAAATAGAATCAGTTTCCATTAACATGTGAAGAAAAGTTAGTTTATGTCTAGTGCAACACAGGGATGTATTGCTAACAATGTTTTAACTTTCTAAAACAGTGTCACTTGTGATCACGTTGTCAACTGCCACGATTTCTATTTTGATTAAGCTCCCGTTTGACTGAATATATAGTTAACATTATTTCTTAAGCAAAATATTTACTTGGGAAAGGCAGATACTGTATATATAAGTATTATTTACTATTATTAGATGCAGGTGGCAGTCTAGTTATAATCTAAACCTCACTTTTTTCGTTAGATAAACTACAGAGAGTATAAAGCATAGCATAATAATCTAATCTTCTAAATTGATGTTTCTTTTCTTTTTGCTTACAATAGCATGGATCATCTGAAACATTGCCTGCATAAATGTATCATTTGTCACAAGCTAAAAACTGTCATCATTAAGTTGATTAATCAAATGCTGTTCTAAAAGATGGATTGAAACACAAAATACTCAGCCTAGTGCCATATAATGAAGAGATTAATTTGAGGCACAAGACAACCAATTTAGTATAAGTCGATGCTCATGCTTTATTTAGAAACCCATCAATTAGTATATTTTTCCTTGATGTACTATTTTGTCTTTCTAAACAATGAAGCGGCGATTTGCCCCAGAGTCAATTTGCTTTCTGTAAACAGAAAGGGTTAGTTAAGTATCTTCTTGCTCTGCAATTCTATAAACTGCAACCTTGACTCGGAGTGCAAAAAAAGGAAATTAATGATGGGGTAGAATTTACAGTGGAATTGCTCCTCTTAGGTTAGCACTAATTTCCTTTCTATAATGCAATTATAATTTTGGTAGCAGGAGTGACAGTAAGGAAAGTCTCAAAAGTGTTTCATTTCTTCATTATCTTGGATCTCATTCTCTCTCCAGGATTAATACGGTCCCCATGCAGGCACAAGGCTCTGCCACAAACAAAGTTGCAAAGACACTTAATCAGCTTTTATTGTTTAGGAAAGTGAAAAAAGATGAAATGGTGTGTCAAGGTATCCTTTCCTGGCTGTTAGTGAAAGTCACAGGGCTGTGATGAATTAAAAGGACGTACACCACCACTGCCTTCCCTTCACAAACACTTGATATCTCAAGTGTTATTAAAAATCAGCATCCGGAAAAATGTGATCATTTAATCTATCAAATCATTCAGCAGCACTAGGATAGTACAACAGGTTGATTAGTCATGCCAGAGACCAAGTCTATCTCACGGGCATGCACAAAGGCCACCGAGGCCATGGCCACCCTCCACCACCTGCCCACTGTGCCCTGATTTCTGCCGGCCAAAGCACGAGGGGCCACAAGCCACAGCACAATGGGGGGGCTTGCCACTGCCCCACACGGTCCATGGGTGCTAATGCTGTGGGCTAGAACGCAGCGCACGCACACACAGATAACTAAGCGACCCACAGCAGCAGTATTTCGTACCTGGCACTGACCCAGATTCCTCATTACCCAGCCCCGGTAGCTCCCTCCATGACAGGTCAGGAGCAGGACACGGTGCCATCCCCTTGCCTGTGGGGGATGCTCACACATGCAGACACAAGTACACGCATGCTCCTGGTTACACTAAATAAGAATTTTTTAAATGTTAACTTATCAAAAATACACTAGAGGAAAAAGAAACAGCGTGGATGTTACCCCCTACTAATGAGGCACTAATGCATAATTATTATAATACACACACTTCTCTCCACAGAGGAATATTTATAAACACTGAAACAGTCGAGTTTGCACTGGAGTCATATGTACAAATTGTTTTTCTCCTGCAGTTTGTGCGTTTGGGGTTGTTTTTTTTTTTTTGCTGTAGTAATACTCGATGCGTTTTGTAAGACTATATGCAATCATTTAAAATCTTAGAGAAACCTGGGCCTTTATGACTTGCTGCCCTAAATGAGAATATAAAGAGAAAGCACTAACTACAACTAAAGGCAAAGCTGTTATTATTCGTTTACCCTAGGTCTGGTTTCTAAGAGCACGTGCTTTAGCCAGGAGCACCAATGGAGTTACCAGAAGAAGACCTGACAGAAGCTGTGACCGAAAGGCAGGCAGGTGTCCAAAAATTACATCAATGTATCCCACTTCCTACTCTCTCTCTCCCACACCCAGAAGCTGCTCACGATGGAGACCTCCACATGCTGAACCCCACCACAGGCACCTCCCACCAGCTAAAGCCCACTCCCCAGGAGAAGGATGGAGGTGGATGGTATCCGCTCTCCTCCGCAGGGCAGGGGAAGCTGTGGCTGTCCACCAGGGTATCCAAATGCCTGTCTTTGCAGCATGGCCTCACTGGCCTGTTCCCTCCAGTTAGGTCAGCAGGACTGGAAACCCAGCAGGCAGTGGGGGTCTCCAAGTCGAGTAGCATCCCCCTAGGCCAGGTGTTACAGGACACTGGCAGGAGCAACCTGCGATAGTGCTCTGCAGCACACTGGCACCAGCACCGCTGGTGAGCCTGCCTGCATCTGGGTGGAGTTAGGGCCCAACTGCATGGCTAATTAAAAATAAATTTCCATGAATATTAAAACATTGCTGAAAGATCCCAGTAGAGGATCCAAGTCCCTCCCCAAGCCAGAAGAGCGGAGCTAGCTAGGCGGAGAAGACAGTGTTGCATGCCAATTACAGCTGAATATCAATAAATTGCAGTATATTAAAGAGGAAGAGAGATACCCATCCCACTTGCAGGGCAGCCATCATCCATAGCTTAAATTTGTAATGAAGTTCACCGTACTAAAAACCAAACTCATTTAACTGGGTTGAGCTTATGGATCACACTAAATAATATTACCTGGGAAAACATAACAAGGGGAGTGAAATTAGGGATATAAAAAGCCCTTGTGGAAATGTGAAAAATTAAACCACTATATATTTTTCTGCTGCCTAGATGTGCTGTACTTCAGGAAACATTCTCCATCACCTTGACAGCATGCTTCCTTTCTGTATACTGAAGTTTATTTACCTGAATTATTAATGCTGCTTTTGTTTGTAGCTATATCTTAATTTTCCTCTTTTCATTCACCTGTCATGATTGTTTTGATTCAAATCCCAGGATGATGCACAAAATATTTCCTTTGGAAACACTGTAGTGTCACCAATATTTTTGCTCTGTTAACAGATTATTCTGTCTTCACAGTAAAACCAGATCATTTCATTTTTTTCATGAAAACTGTCAATCACTGAGATTATGCTTTAAATGTATTGAGCGGATAAAAGATAGAATTTAAACTACACATCATATGTCAGCAGAGAGCACAGAGTGCCCTGCAAATAGAGAAAGCAAGCAATTCTCTCCTCCTTCTAAATGAAAAATATGCCCACAGCAGCAAACCAACTATCCTCAAACAATTAGTAACATTTATGACAAAATTCTTTTGCATATGATGTGGAGTAATGCAGCTGCACTACTGTATTTATTATTTGTGGAAAGAAGCAGACATAAACCCTGTGGATTTTAGTATGCACTCAGTCTTATTTGTTGTTTCTTCTGCCTAGGCTAAGATTCTGGAAAGCAGAAAGATATATTTGTGCTTAAATGGTATTGTTTTATACAGTAAGAGCTGATAAAAATGCAGATGAAGGATTGCAGTAATTAAAAAACTGTCAAATGAATGTCCACCAATTGGGCGGGGAGGGGGGGCAGGGAGGGAAGAGTAGAAAGTTTTGGTCATATTTCTTTTAAAACATGTTTTAAAGTTTCTCTTTGGGGAGCAGAGTAGAAAGAATACTCTACTTACCTAGAAGTTACCTGGAACACCTTTTTCTTAAACACCCACACACACCCTTTTTTTTTAAAGTATAATGTCTACCCAACTTGTATACAAAATTCAAAAAGATTCTCCTGAACACACAATATGGAGAGACCATATGTACAAACAGCACACAATTTCAAACAGACTAGGCTCATTGGAAAAAAACTTTTTTTTTTATTTGCCTTTGATTTCTTTCAGAAGGATAAAATGAAAGGGACAGTGATACATATTTTAAGCCCTGTGAATTCACAATGGGGCTTTAGAATAAAGAGGTAAAAACCTTTGAACTAAACAAAGGTCCATCACGGTGCACTTCTTTTTCACAAGCACCTTATAAAGGAAATTATGCCAGAGAGAGGGCCCAGCTGGCTTTTGCCACTACACCTCTTCTCCACAACACCCCAACATCCTTCCCAGCCCCTATCAATCTCCTGTATGCCATGTCATTGACTCCTCTTGGACCTGATCTCTTATCTCATAGAGCTGTTTTTTAGTTGAATGCCCTGTGAAAGTATCCACTCATGAGCTTACATCTGAGTGTCTCTTTGTAGTAAGCAAAGCCTGTAGTCTAGCAGGCTGCATTAACTTGATTAAAGTGGGACCATAGACAGTTACTTAGGCTCTTACTTTGCTCTTAGATTAAAGACAAGAAAGCCTCCTTCTCTCAAGGTTTTTTTGCAAAACTACAACTTTCAAAAGGGTCAGCAAAAGACAAAGGCTTTTATAACAGAAGGAAAGAGGCTTTTATAACAAATGATTTCTAATTGCTCCTTTGTTCCAAAAAGACAGCAGTTATACCAGCTGAAACATAACAAGCCATCAGCATTTCTTGATGGAAAGCTTGTATGCCAGGGCTGCAAAGAAAGAGCTTTTTCTAAGTTCCAATAATTTCAAAAACATTATTTCATTGTAAATAACACCTTATTTAATCCACTTAAACCCAGAAGAGAAGCATGTATGACTGGCTGTGCATAATAGTCTATTTTCACTATCAGACTGTAGAGCTGTTTGTGAATTCCTTCCGTTTCATCTCTAAGGAGCAGGATGGGGAAAGTGCTCAGCCACGGGTTTTGCCCCTGTGTATGACATTTCATATTCCTTACCAAATAAATTATAATGAAGGAATCTGTGTGCTAGATTCTGATCTGATGCCACAGACTGAATTATTTCAATTATAGAGGTGTGCGAGGGATCTAAACAACCGCAATAACCAGGCTCATATTTGCAGCAAACTGTTGAACACGCTACCGGCTTTGAAAAAGCAATCACTTTTCACGCTTAACTGCTAACTTTAGCAGCACTTCTGCAGAATGGAGTCATTATATACCTTTTGGACACAGTCTACTCATTAGCAGAGAATAGTAATCTTAGATTTTCTGTAAACCCTCGTGTACAAGCATGCATCCGTATCTGCATGCATGAATGTGCAGAAATGAAGCTGCTTGTTTCTAGGTGAGACTCAAAGTTCATTCAACCATCAGCGCAGCTGTGCCAGGCACCCAGCTCCTGGTCAGCCCACGGTGCTCCCTGCACAGCTCCTGTGATGAGCTGGGCTTTGTGAGTGCTTCACTCCCACTGCAGGTGCAAGCAGCACTCACAAGTCTGAGACTACAGCTTCAAAGCTGGGAAACAGTTTTAGGTCCCAGCCTAACGTGTTAAGCTGAATGTGTATAGTACAGACAGGAGAAAAAGAAGGGGGCCCTGGTGGCACACAGCCTGGGATCTGCAGAGAGAGGAAAAACTTGTCACCAGAGCCACACTGACCAGGAAGGATCTACGCCTCACAAGTTTCAGTTGAGGATCTTGGGCAGAAGTGGCTTCAGTTCTCCCATGGTTTTAGTTACAGCCTCAGCAGGGAGATTTCAAAAGGTATGTGCATGTGTGAGGACACTTAAACCCCAATGCACTTTGAAGACCTCAAGTACTTGGTGCTTAAAGATGCGTTTGTTTTAAAGCCTCAATGGAGGCAAAGCCAGCAGAGGCTAAGCTGGATCAGGCCCCTCTCCTACCTCCACGGTATGAAGCCACCACCTTCTTTCTCCCAGGCTTGTTCAGCTTTCTGCTTGGCAGATCTTTGTGGCAGACTGCCTCTGCCTGCAAGTGCCCACTGGTGCTACCATAATGCCAGACCCCCCCCTTCATCCAGAGGAAGGAATAATCCTCGTTACACAGTCGCTCTTCTTGCCCTACTCCACCTGGAAGAGCCCCTGGCATCCCTACACTCTGTCGAGCCCACACAGCAGCCTCCCTGCCTCCCTCCCTCCAGAGAGGCAAGGTGACTTTCTGGGGCAGGAGCTACCCATCTCCTCTCTAATGTGCTACGGACACTTTGTTACAATAGGAATAATAATTACCGATAGAATAGAACATTAACAATAAAGGAATGAAAGAGCTAAGGGCATTTCTTTAGGGAGGGAAAGAAAAAAAAAAAAGCAAACAGAAAACTATTTTCCCCTTGGAAAAAAAAAACCAAAACATTGATTACTCTTAAAGGGACCCTCTCAACTTCCCTTTGAGGACTCCCATTGATCTCAGATCTGTTTTCCCTCGCAGGCAAAAAAAGATAAGTATTCTCTTGACATTCTCCTTTCTTCAGCAGACTGGGCTAACAGGGAGACTTTTATTTCAAATATACATGTAGCTATGATGTACTCTGGACTCAGTTTGTGCTCCTCTTCACATGTACGATGGCATTTTGAGCAATAGCCTGTCCTTCTGTCTAGGTGCACAAAGAGAATGACAATGACAGTGTCCCTTTTGCTACTCATAGGGCTTCTGCATGTGACCAAGAGCCCATGTATGCTCAGAGGGGGCACAAAAGTGAAACTGATTTTGGGGAACCAATTCAAATGGTATCTAGTCTTTTGGGATCCCTAGGGTTGAGGGTAGCAAGGATGCAAGCCAAGATCCAAACTGACAATGAGACACACACCCAGATCACAATATTCTTAAATGCAGTCTTATTTGACAGAAATAAAAATATAGGAAAGTGAGTGTACAGACTTAGGTATTTTTTTATAGGTTGGTGGTTTTTTTTTAAATAAACCGTAGTTGGTAAAATAGGATTTCTACCACAAACAACAAGTCTTATCTTCAGTCAGTCTTATGTTAATTTAGCAACTCCCAATTTAATCAAACAGGTACAGTATCCCCAGGAGCTCCTTTGACAAAAGAGCCCCACATTATTGTTATGGTTATCCACTTACAACTTAAACTTACAGCAGTGGTGACTGACTAAAAACAGATGCCTCTCAGAGCATCAGGAAGAGAAAGCAAGCATGAGAGGACATGTGAGAGAAAGAGACCTTCACTTTCTCATACAAGCGAAGGGAGGACAGTTACACTTGGCAGTTTTATGGTGAGTAGAGTTGAGGTCCCCAGTGCCAGTCTTGAACCTGCTGTTTTTCCTTCTACTTCTTCTGTCTTGCTACATGTAGACCCAAAAGTTATGCAGAAGACCTACACTGATTCTTATGGAGTCTTCTTAGATGTACATGTGCTAACAAAAAAGGGCTCTTAACTAAAAGCACTGTCTGGGACAGTACCAACAGAAAAGAAAAGATTGCTGTTAGTGCCAGGCTGAGCCAGGAGGGTTGTCGATGGCTTCTCCCACAAACACAAGAGAGGTGCCAGAGAGCATTACCTTGGAAATCCCAGCCAGAGAAGGATCATCAAGAGCTACCAGCTCTCCACAACTTCCTGGGACTGTCCACAGAGGGAGGCTGTACAATCATACCTAGAAGGCAAATTGCATGACGGCACATTCCCGTCCCGTAGCCATTACAGGCATCATGATCCCTGAGATAGCAAAAAAAAAAGGTGGCAAGCTGATTCAGGAGCATTTAAGAGTGACTGCTGATCAGGCCCATTTATCTTCTTTAATTGCTAACAGCTCCCACCTGGCTCACCCAAGGCAGCCTGGGACAACCTTATTGTTTAACCCTTGCAGCTTCACGTTGGACCTTCTGCTCCAGCAGCATAGCTGTGAGTCAGTGGGTTGCCTGAGCACAAGCAGGGCATTCACCTTTCTCATGAGGAGAGCTGAAATGTGGCTCCTGGGCCAGTGGCAGGGTGTGAGTGGGAGCCCCAGGTGGGCTAGTCAGGGTCATTAAGGCCTGTTGGTGCCCCCAGGGCCCTGATGTGAAAGCCTGCCTTGGTTTAAGGGTCCTACTCCCTACAGCATGCTGGCCCTACTTGTAAGGGGTGTGGAGCTCCAGCTCTCCAAGTCTCTTTCCTAGTCTTCTCCAAAGCACCCAAATTAGCACCTGGTGCAAACCACATATATACATGGACCCACACAAATACACCAGCCAGGGTCTTTCTCCAGACACCTGAAGCCCCTGGTCAAGAATGAGTCTGTCTTTGCATGGACCTCCAGCCTTCCTGCTCCCAGAGCTGCCATCTGAGGCCAGCCTGCCCGCCATGGCTGGGAAGAGCAACCAGCCCCCACACGGGGTCACCCCACCACTTGCCTGGAAACACCATCCAAGAGTTCCAGTAACACCCTGGGACTGGGTTTATGGCTCCGTCAGCTGAGGGGCCCGGGGGGGGGGGCGGGGGGGGCACACACAGAGCCAGAGGATGATTTGGGCTGGAAAGTGCCACTGGAGGTCATCTGGCCCAGTCCCACCCCACCCAACGCAGGGCCAGCCCAGGTCCTGCGACACCTCCTGCAGGACTTCTAATCCTGCTGCCACTAAGGCTCAGCCAGACGTAGCCTCTTCACAAGGGAAAAAAAAAACCTTTTCATAACTGCATAATTCACCTATTTATTTTGGCTTTCACACCTCCCCGCCTAAATTTGCTGTGAAGGCGGCAGAGCTGGTACACAATTTTAGTGAACTGGGTGCCCAGGTTTTATTTTAGTCTGAAAGCAAAGTGATGATATACACATATGTGTAATGTAGCACAAAGGCATGTTTACTGAAGCATGCCACCACGATGCTCCAGTTAAAATAAAATAACAAGCAACAAATCTGTTTCATCCCCAGCCATACATTAGAAGCCATATCTAGCTGCTGTTTAGATCATGACTAGAGCAGCACTTTTGTGTAAGTATAGACTTGCATTACAGTCCTCTGGTGTGTCTCCACAGCAGTGGATGGCCAGGGATTAAAATCTGTGTGTGTGTGTGTGTGTGTTTAGACGTACATTATGTGAGTATATGTATATATTTGTGTGTGTGTGTGTGTGTGTGCACTTGTGCTCAGTAATACTCTTTTCTAACACTTCCTTAAAATTTCTTTACTTTACAGACACTGAAAATGAGGTTTCAGACAATTTCAGACAACAGACATTTGTGTAAATAAATTACTTTAAAAAAAAAAAAAACACAACCCTTTCCATCTCTACCAGTGAAATGGCTACAAATGGGCTGCCATTAACTTTTGTTACTTGAGTAGGTGCCTGTAAAGGGCCAGGTGGTGTTTATGCAGATGAATGAGCATGTTACAATGTGTTCTTCCTTTTGGATAAAACATTAGCGTATCAGATGTGACAAATCAGATGTTCATCTTCCGCACTTCTGCATTATTTTACATTGAGAATTAGATAATGTGCTGGCTTAGCTTTTTACTTTGGGGGTTTTTTCCCCCTCCCTTCTTCTTCTCAAGAATAATTTTATACATAAAGTTCTCCCAACACTCCACATAATCATAGTCTCACCGTATGTCTAACCAGCAAGGTATTATGGTAATTGTGTATTTCCAGGTAGCGGACTTTGCATTAGATGGAAGTATACATTGTTTAACACGCTGCATAGTTCTTGTGAAACGGAAATAATGGACCTACACGTTCAGGTTTTTTTAATCCTCTTTCCCTACCAGAGCAGCAGATAATTCTTGTGTCTCCAGCAGCAGCAGCGGCAAAATAAATATTAGAATGTCTTACAACTGGAGGTATGCAAACAATTGAATCCTCAGTTTGGTGGCTAAACTGGAAAAATAATCTTTCATTTTGAGTTGTCAAGGAAAAAAGGCATTTCAGTTTCATAACAAGAAGAAATAAATAATATTTTGTTCTTATGACTGATTTAACTATCTTTAGCTGCATTTGGTGTCAAAACATGAGTTAAAAAATCAGAACTTTTAACTTTAAAAAAATCCAAAAGCTGTTTTATTATTTTGTCTATCGGAAACCATTTGAAGATTTCAGTTTCAATCATCAGAAAGTGGAATTTTTAATGAGCAGATTATGTGCCTGAGATATTTCACTTCACTCTGATTCCAATGTTCAACATTAATTTCGAGTCTCTGTGACAAGTGGACCACAACTGTCCTTCCATTTTTATGTTATTTCTTTACACTGTCAAATCAGGGCTCTTTTCCACATCAAGGCGGTTGAATACATTCAGCAAATTACATAGTCATGGCCCATATGCCCTGTATATTTAGCCATTAATTGTCCTCAAAGAATTAATCTCTGCATGGTTACTTTGAACTGGTCTTAAACCCAGTGTAGGCCTAATGTGTTGCTTTACCTAAAACACAGGCCAGTCTAGGAGGAAAACTATGGATCCACATTCCTTTGTACTAGAGAAGGACCACAGCAGTGCCCAGCACAGGCTAAATCTAGGTACATCCCAGGTGCGGGGCCAAATCCATCCTATGGGGATTCAGTTGGTGGGAACAATTTGACCATTATTTTTACAGAACCAACAAATTGGTGGCTCACCGTATTAAAAACACAAATTGCGAGTATAAGGCAAAGTGTTTAAGGGCTCCACCAGCCCCAGTTTTGCAGAAAGGCTTTCCTGCGTGTGGGTTTCCCGAGCACTGCCTGAGAGAGACGAGCACTGACGGGATGTCGCAGGGAGGGCTATGCACCAGAGCCAGCCATGCGGGATTTGCCAGGGAAAGGTAGACCAGGCTCTCCTTGCATGGCAGGATGGCTTCCCTTGGCAGAGACCTGAGCCCCTCCAGGGCTAGGAATGCCTCAGTCTGGCTTAACCTCACTGCAAACAAACCACAGGACCAGAAAAACTATCAGGATGCGGCACTTGTTTTCCGCTATTAAATAGATGCATTTATAGCTCACCGAGCTTCACTTTACTTGAGTGACACCAACAGAATACACAACTGCTCCAGTTAAATGCGCAGCTCATTCCTGTCTACATCTTGTAGGCAACATGTTCAAATGTATTCAAAATCAAGACTCTAAAAGAATTTCTCATCATCAAAGACAGCAGCTTTAGTTCCTGTAATTGTGTTGTTTTGTCCAAGGCTGAAAGGATAAAACAATGCTGCCGGGGGACAGCAGTCACAGTACCTGTGTGGTCTCCCTGTCATGTGTCATGCAGCCATCTTGGCATAAGCGTTGCACGAGGACAGCCTAAATTCTGGTTGCAGAAGACCTGCAGCGAGCATTTCCTTCCATCACCCTGAAGGCCACAAGCTATTATCTGGTCCCTGGTTTGGTCACCCCAGCCTCAGGAGCTGGTATTGGCCAGTCTCTGCCTCTTACCATCTCCAGAGTGACCCACTAAGGGTTTATTTCAGCTCCCTGGTGAAATTACAGGAAAAAACTCTAGGCAAACTATTATTAATATGGCAGCCTAAAAGATAACTATTTCCACAAACTGAAGCTGTGGATGCCACTTTGGGATTGCTTTTCATTAGCTGCTACAAATTTTCAACTACACGAGGATGTCACTCCAAACCTCCATGTCTGTTCGACACATGGAGCACAGGAGGTGGGTGCTGAGCTCTGGGATGGGGCGAGTGCAGGGGTGTCTGCACAGCAGCAGGCTGGGGCATGTGCTGGTGATGCCCTGGCTCTGCCTCTCACATCAGTGGGACTTTGCATAGGCTTGCACCTTTGTTCTCTCTGAAGGGAGCCTTCACATCCCAGGGACCCAGGAACAGTTATCCCTGCTTGACTTTCAAGTGCATTGATGGGGCAAGGCCAGGAGCACCACCCTTTGGGTGGACATTTCTTCCACAGCCTCACTCCGTCTGGGCTGCACATTTACTTGCTGCCTAGTGTCTCCTGGGATTAGTGAGAAGGCTTTGCATGTTCTCTGATTCTTGATCTAGCCCTGTCTCCCACACACAGCTTGGATAAACACAAGAGGAAAAGCTCATTCGATGTCTCTCACCTGGAGAAGACGCTCCCTCCAAGTACCTCAGTATTCCACAGCTAAGATTCCCCTTGGGGAAGGAAGCAACCGTGTTATGCAAGAGGTTCATCAGTACCAATGACTTCCTCATTTCTATAAACACGTCCAGAATGTATCCCAGGACAAGCGTGTTCTCAGCCTACAAGCAAAAAAAAAAACCATTTCCAGCAAAACACAGTCTCATAAACACAGATGTTATTTGTTGTTTAGGGAATCTTACTGCAAAAGATTAATAATTGTTTTACTTTTCACACAAAACTGCCACAAATGTGGACAAGGAGCTTTTTTTTCCTATTTCATGTGAACCCGGCAGCGGCAGTCTGTTTTCAACTTACCTAAGAAAAGTGCTGCTGGAGAAAATATAGCTAATGAAACAGCCATTGTTCTATCTTCCCGTATATCATCCTGTTGGTTTTATTTTAAAAAAAAAAAAAGAGAGAGAGAGAGAGAAAACAAACAATAAGAGTTATCAATCCCCCTCCACAACTTACTCAGATTTGGTTTAACACTGCAGGTCTCAGCATGTATAACTGATTTCTGCTAACTGGTCTCAGCCTAGTATTTTCACACCTTTTTTGTACTAAATGCTTACAACTGGTCACTCCACTAGAAACTGTCACCACGACACCTTTATTTAGAATTTCAACAACACAAAAAGCACCAGAAATGAATCTCAAAATAATAATCTTTTATTGTTTGCATTGCAATAAATTCCTGCAAATGCATCCCATTATCTTTTTATACAATTAAACACATAATGCCTAACTGTTAAGGTATCAGCCCAGCTGGGTACAGATGTAGTCCACTGCCAGTCTGAACAGACCTCGGCTGTCTTATAATAATTACCTGAATAAAAGAAAAATAATGAAGTGTTGTAGATTGCTCATCCGAACTGGTAAAAAGCTGTTTGCAAAGGATAACTATGAGGGGAGTGAGACACTGGGCTTTGCTAATAAATAATTCTCAGAAATATCAGCTCTCAATTTACTACTTGTACACAATGGGCCAGTCGAAACTTGCAGGATGAGCCAATTTGCCACAGCTCTTGTTTTGAGTCTTTGTGAAGCTGCTGTGCGAGCACAGTGGGGGCTGCTTGCATCTATCCCTGGAGTCAATCAGTGGGCCTTTGTTTCCCGCTGGTCAAAAATATCAGGTGGCTTTGAGAGTCTAATTATCAATGAAAAATTAAATTCGGTACAGGAACATAGCCAGGAGTTGCCCCCTGCCTTCTGCCCTCATTCATGGGGTGTGAGTATCAGGATATTTGTTATAATTCAGAATGTATTCAAGCCAAATTGGGAACTTCAGGGGTGGGAAAGAGAGAAACCTAAACGTGAAAACAGGAATCAAGAGCCTCACTGGCAAATCAGCAAATTTCTCCTTCTGCTCCCTTAGCAAATGGGGTGTGCAGCCCTAATTGTGCAAAGTGCTTTCTTGGAAGCACCGCCCGTCAGGGATTTCTCATTAGGAATATGTTATGCTGAGTTTATATCTACGTGGTTCCACAGTTTCCTGGCCTTGTGGAAGTTTGTAAGTTGAATAAACTACCAAATCAGGGTCTAGTTCTTGCAGGAATGGAACAGGCAGAGGCAGAGACATCTGTCAGGGCAGAAATGAAAACTCTCAGAAGAGGCAGGGTCTGAAGACAGGGGAGAGAGCACCGGTCAGCCAGCCACCAGCTCCTCTTGCTCAGAGACACCCTTTCAGCATCACAGATCACAGAAACCAGAAGAAACTGATACAAACAACCTCTGGCTGAAACATTGCAAGTAGAGTACAAAGCTGCTATAAATAGTGCACAATGGCCCAGGAAAGGTGCCATGTCCATCCATCTCCCATTCAACATGCAGAGACAAACCAGGCATCTCAAATGCTAGCCATGGAACAGATCTGGGCTCCTGCTTACATCAGCTTTTCAGTCCTGAGTTGTAAGTCAACCCACAAAAAAGAGCCCTGAACAAAACAGACTGTCTTTCTTCACCTGTTGACCATTTTCTGGCAATCAACACTCATGACTTCTCACAAGGGGTGAATCTGCTTTCCAACAGGACAATAACCACTGAAGCAGAGAGGGAGATGGCACAGATGTGTGGTGGCTAATGGAAGGCAACAGCTCTGCTTCTTCACTTCCCCATCACTGTCTGTGCTATTGAACACTATGACATGCAGCCACCCCCAGGTCACAGGTGAGATATCATCTGGGCAGCTGTCCTCACCCACAGAGTGGAGGGGCCGCACACTCCCAAGCCACTTCCACCAACACCATCTCACTGAACTTGACCCCCTCCCTTCACAGTTATTCTTGGCAAATGTTGTGCAAATGTTACATCGTACCCGAAGAACTGAGCCTGCATGATTCACGGGCGAGTAATGCATCTGTGTGTGTACCTATCATACGTCCCACATCCTTTTGATTACAACATGTTTGGTTTTGCCTAGGGAAACTGATGCATCAAGAGAGAAGGATCCTGGGAGAGAAAAAAGAATAAACAGTGGAAGAAACAGAGACATGCTGCTAGAGAGCACCAGTTCATGCCTGGCTGTACCAAAGCCTGGTAACTCCTGAGGCTCTTAAGTTGTATATGCAGCAACACAACAAGGAATTGTGCCAGGGACCTTC
The DNA here is from genome assembly GCF_015220075.1 of Falco rusticolus. Taxonomy (NCBI): domain Eukaryota; kingdom Metazoa; phylum Chordata; class Aves; order Falconiformes; family Falconidae; genus Falco; species Falco rusticolus. Next base: position 18,403,509 of record NC_051197.1, read on the forward strand.
AAGTAGCTAAAAACCTTCTCTGTCAGAGTGATTTCCCCCAAAATGCATGGTAAAAGAGATCATAACTGTTCCTCAGCCTGAGAGGAGATGTATCTGCACCACTCACTGCATATGCAAATATGCTAAATGAGTCCTGATTAGCTCTTCTCCATGTCTGGGCACTGGATGTCCTTGTCCTCTCTGTGCCTGGGAAGACTTTCCTTTTCTGCAAGAAAATTTCTTAAGTGTTTAGCTAAACTGCTGTCCTGGTTTTGGCTGGGGTAGGGTCCATTTTCTTCCTAGTAGCTGGTGTAGTGTTGTGTTTTGGTTTTAGTATAAGAATAATGTTTATAACAATCTAATTTTTAGTTGATGCTAAGTAGTGCTTACCCTAAGTCAAGGACTTTTCATTTTCCTATTCTCTGCCAGTGAGGAGGTGCACAAGAAGCACAGTCAGGACAGCTGACCCGAACTAGCCAAAGGGATATTCCATACCCGAATTACCCAAAGGGATATTCCATGCCATAGAACATCGTGCTCAGTGTATATACTAGGGGGAGTCAGCTGGAAAGAGACTGATTGCTGCTTAGGGACTGGCTGCGCATCAGTCAGCGGGTGGTGAGCAATTGTATTGTGCATCACTTGTTTTTCTTGGGTTTTATTCCTCTCCCTCTTTTTTCTTTTCTTCTTCTTCATCATCATCATCATCGTGTTTTACTTTATATTAAACTGTTCTTATCTCAACTATGGGGTTTACCTTTTCCCAATTCTCCTCCCCATCCCACCCAGGGTAGGGAGTGGGAGTAGTGAGTGAATGGCTGTGTGGTACTTAGTTGCTGGCTGGGGTTGAGCCACAACACCCACCTTCAATGCAAGCCTTCCTAGTTGTGCATCCGCAAATCACTTCCAGCTCATCCATCCCTGATAGACAGCTCTGAGCAGTTTCATCTTTTGTGTCCTGAGAGCTTTTCTAAGAGGAACTAACCCAAAGGAGTTCATTGGCCACCCAGGCACCAAGCAGAGAAACCACCTCTAGACCAGACTTTTGTCTAGCAGAACACCCTGCATTAGTATTTTTGGTTGGCTGCGTGATCTGAACACTAATTTTTGTTCTAGCATAAAGCCCTTGGAGACTGCACAATAAACACCAGCAGATCAGAGCCGTGAAAGGGTAGAAGTGGATGGATAGAGAGTGTTTTGTCATTAGAAGTTTAATTACAGTTCTTGCTTGCCTCTCCTTCTCACTGGGAGCTCAGTGACAAATGTGAAAGACCGCCTGCAACACACGAAACCCCAGTCCTATGGAGTTTACTCACACACTGCTGTCACGGGGGCTGCTCCACAATTAAAGAGTATCCACACAAGTAAGGGATGGTGAGTGTACTGAAGCTTTTGTGCCATCAGCTCCAAAGTTGGTTCCTGCCCTGGCAGAGTCTGCTGACAGCTCATCCCCCTGTGCCTCCTCTCCACACTGGCTGCTCTGCTCAGGAATCGCAGCCTTGGACTTCACCAGCCAAACTCGGCCAGATAAATACAGATGAAGTTGTCCTTATGGCAGGAAAAAAGCTATTAGAAAAATACTTTAAACAAATGCATTTTAAGATTGTTGTCCTTTCTGCCATAATGACTGGAACACCTCAAGGTAGTTTTAAACGCTGTTTAAGGTTGCGTCATACATTTTATACCATAAATTATTAAATGACTTAATGGACAGTGCATTAGAAGGAAAACAGGCAAATTACAGAATAATTTAACTGTTGCAAAGAAACAGAGCAACTTGCAGGACGTAAAACACTCTATTTTGACACAGAATGCCTGAAGCTAAAGCAATTAAGGCTGCAAAATATTGCCGGCTGACATGATGTGTATGTAAATTTGTCATTCATTGGCAAGGGTTTGTAACAATCACAAGTAATGTGCACAATAAAACAACCATGTGGTATAAAATGCTTTCTGCTAAGAGTACTTGGAAAATGGTGGTTATGTATCATTTAAACATATCATTATTATACATACAGCAGTTGTTTATGACAAAAGATACCTCTCCAATGCCAGTAGCTCAAACAAAGATAGCCCTTCAAAATATTATTTACCATTATTTGTGTGCAGGTTCATGAAGGAAATATTTTTTAAGTTCCTTTTAAGAGCTGCTGCAAGCTTTTCACTGGAGATTCAAATTCTAGTGAATCAGCCCCTCCAGGCTAGTTTAAAAAAGCTCACAAACTCCCTGCACTTTGCCAGCAGAGCTAGCAAAGAAAGAGATGCCTGAAAGATGCCAGTACTTATATGGTTGAGTCAGTTATTTTATGTAAAACTGAGAGCAATAAAAGAGGCAATGAGACCTTTTGAGCCCCCATTAAAAAGCAGCAGATTTAACTATCGATCTTTCTGATCTGTACATCTGTGCATGCTGCTCAACTCAAGAGCAAGGGAAAGCCCACAGCACCAAGGGTGAGCCCAGCTTCTTGGGTGCTTGTGCTCCTCCCTAGGAGCGGTGGGAAGCAGGAGCTGCTCATTCACCAAGGTCTTTGTAGCAAGGCAGGCAACACCTGCCCAGATATTACAGCTTCTTCTATGGCCTCTACAGAACCATAGAATTAAAAAATGTAGTCCTGGGGAGCCTGGGCTCAATCTTAAGCCATTTATTGCATGAAGAAAGGAAAAAAACCCAAAGAGAAGGCATGGAGGAGGCTCACATCCCCTCAGCCAGCCCTCAGCTGGCTCTCCCATGTCCCACAGGTGGTGCTACTGCTTGCCAGCCCTCCCCACCACCGGGCCCAACCTCACCACCAGCCCTGGGGAGGGCCCAGGCTCCCAGGCTGCCTCAGAGATGCTTGCACACTCCATCCCATGACAGGGAGACTGGTCAATAGGGGCAAACAGTAGCTTAAAACCACAGGACACAGGCCTAGAGAAAACCAAACATGAAGTCCAAAATAAGGATCCCACGGTTTCTGTTTGGGGGTGATGGGTCACTGGAGGTGGTGGAGTCCCCTGTTTCAGCTCACTTGGTGCTGGCATGCAGAGTACAGCCTGCCAGCACAACCTGCTCTGCGAGCCTGGCTTGATGTCCCAGCTAGACCAGGGCTCCTCGGTGGTGAGAGGCTGCTGAGAGCAAACCCTTCTCCAACTAAACCTCCTTGCGCATCTCTGCAAAGCTGCCCCAGATGGCACCCTTCCTTCCAGCACTTGTGTGCTCCATCCTGTCATCTTGCCTCCCTCTTCCCCAAAAATCCCTCTTTACAAACAAGGAGGACAAAATAGGTTTTCCTGTAAATCCCTTGTCCCAGGTGAGATTACTGACTGACCAGCAATGGCCCTTGACATAGGAGGAGCACGAGCTGGGTCTTGTCAGAAACGCTAGGAGCTCTCAGGGGCACAGGCAGCTCAGTTCCCACTGACACCTTCGTTTCCAACAGCATCCACCAGCTCACACAAAGAAATTCCCCAAACTGCCACATACTGCCTCTAGACCTTCAGCAGCTTTTGTTTTTCCCAGTGATTTTGCTGATGAGGTGAATTAAGCTGTCTCCACTCTTTAGACACTATTTAGGAGATGCTTTTCCTTAGAAAGCAAACAAGTCCATGTTTCAAATTTCTGCGCTTGGCCACATTTTGGGAAACCATCCAAAAGGATATAATAAGCCTCCACCAGAGTGAAACATGGAATTTCCCTGAGACAGGATTTTAACACCACATCTATTGTCTTTAAACACCCCCTTTGTGAGGTATAGAAAAGGAGCAGATACCCCACAGTGCCATGTTCCATGACAGGCAGGAGCAAGGCAAGCACTCACCTGGGATGCCCCTTTCCCTGCACCACAACCCTACAAATGCATCCTGCTAAGGACAGAGGTGACACAGCGACATCGCAGAAGGAATCTGAGACAACCAAATTCCACTGTGGTGGCTGCAAGCAGAGACCGAAGTCAGCATCTCCTGCATTCCCACCAAGACACCAAGTTCAGAAAAAAAAAAAACCACCAAACCTACAGTGCACCCATTCCAGACTAACCTCTTCCTCTGGGGCAGCTGGCATTAGAAATTCCACATTTCCAACTGCTTTGCCAGCACCAGGGCAGCTCCTGGCAAGTGGTGATGCTGTAGCAGTACCTAGATACCTTGTCCATTTTTCACCTGATGTCCTCACTCCTTTTTTTTCAAGTTCTTCTCTTGTAGGTTGGTGCCAAAAGGTAGGAGGAGAGGGTGCAGGAAGAGGGTGAATTTAAAAACATCTCTCCATATAAATAGAATAGGTTATGCATGCCTCTCTGAAGTACAGTATTAATCCCAATTGTGCCATAAAATATATATGACTCACTTGAGCCTTGTTCTCTCGTGAATTATGAACTATTATATCACTCATGGGATAAGTATTATGTCTCTTGAGAGACCATCACCTTTCCTCTATTTTATAATAGAAAACTTCATTGAAACCTGCCGTGCCTAGTATAAGCAACTTCTTGTGATACACATTAAACATTTTCCTTTTACAGCTTCCTTCATTTAGCTGATATTCACATCAGGGTGAGTTCTTTCAGATGTAGCATAAGCATAAATTAGTATGTAAGAGAAGTAGTCGTTTAGCAGAATTTTTTCTTTAATAAATCTGGTGATATTTATATTTCATCACAGAGCAGAGAGATTTTTAACACATTTAAAGATTTATTCCTGTAGTAAGTATCCAATTAATAGGGCTTTAGCATGCAGACAGGATTTGTATTTATGCTGAAGAAAATGTGTTCTCATTATACTTTTATTCTCATGTTAGATTTATTGCGGGTTCCATTGTAATTTATTTTAGTAGCTCCATTTTCTAATTCTTTATATTTACATGTCTTTTCCAACAAAAATAATAATACATAAATAATACCTGACAACACTTTGCAGATTTTCTCTATTTGTATGCTTCAATTCTCCGAGCATCTTGGAATGGAAATGCTGTGAACTACAAAGGAAATCTCGATGTGATCTCTATTACATGAAAAATTATCATTTCTATATCCTCTTCACTCTGCCAAGTTCTTTCCAAGTTCCAGTTTGCAATGCACGAAAGTAGGCAAGAAATGGTAGCAAAACTGAGTAGTAATATTCACTCAACGTGTCGCTGTAATTAGTGGTGTCAGAGGACAGCCTGCTGCACTGCAGCAGAGAGCTCTTTCCTATTTACTGTCACATGTATTTTTCCATAGGCTTTTTGGTTTGCTGGTGTGGGGTTTATGACACGATCCTACCACTGCTATTCTGCAAACCGCTGCTGAGACTGATGTTTGGTCAGTAATGCTTTGCCCAGCACTTAACCCAGCCTGCCTGGCTTTCCGCTGGTGCGCAGCACGATCAGGGTTTGAAGCTACAGTGAGATCAGCCTCACCAGCCACCAGCCAGCATTTCAAACACGAGAAGATCATATGCTGAGCAAGTGTCCCCGTGCATGCTGCCCCTCCCAACAGGAAGGTTCCTACAGGGTGCTATGCAGCAGCTTTCCCAGGTCTGTGTGGTATAAGGCAGCTTTCTCGTGCAGCCCATCCCAGAGCTGTAGCCCCAGCACTAATCCCAGCGGGTCAGACTCTGCCAGCAGTCAGCGGGGCACACTCAGCATATGCCTGGAGAAGCCAGCTGAGTTACACCGCAGACGTAATGTGATATGTAAGAGCCAAATCTGGCCAAGCACTGTTGCAGTAGATGTTGCTTTCATTTTGCAGTGTACCCTCTGCTGGGAAAAAAAAAATGACTTTGTGTTAGATATCACATCTAATTATTCCTGTTGGGCTGGCCCAGAGAAATGTCAACAGTGCATTGTAAGTGCTAATTGGGGTGTCCATGCTCTGCAGTAGATTTGGGATACAACACCCAAGACTGGGGAGGTTAAGCATGTTTTAGAATACTGTACTGTAATGAGCTTAGTCTCCATGGAAGAGGCACAGCTTTGCTGCACACACTTCATGCTGCACTGCCCAAGCCACACACTAGCGTGCCGGTTAAGGCAGGCTGCCCATGGCCACCACCAGGAAAGGTGAGCAGTCTTCCCAGGGCACGCTGCCAAGTGCTTGGCAAAACAGAGCAAGATGAAGAGAGAAGGAAAGGAAAGAAGGAAAGGAGAAAGCGGGCAAAGGAAGCAAAAAAAAAAAAAGACCGCTAGACTGCGAAAGAAATAAGAAGTCGCCAGCTCGCTTACCTTTCATCCCTCTGTTTTAGGCAGAACACCTCACCGATCTATTAAGCTTAAGTGAAGCAATGTGGGTTGGAGCTGTCAGTGCCTACACTGGGGCTCCGTTGCAGACACATACTTTGCTGCTTTTTCCCATAGACCCCTCTACGCTTCTGATTAAATATTAATCCAGCCTTATTTCACAACTTCTAAAGCAGAAAAACTATATTGTTTTAATATGGGGACAGCGATGGTACTTGAACCCACAGGATCCAGCCAAATTACTAGTGGCAAATCCCTAAAACAGCCTTTTTTTGACAGCCTTCATTTTCACCATTTCTCTGTTCTGCTTTAGAGCACCAGTTTGAGGGAAGCTGCCCATTTCTTTTGCAGTGCTGGGGTAGCAGAGCATCTGCCATGGCATCCCATCTCTCTACGCACTCAAGTACTGAATCATCACTTTTCCCTGGCAACCCTTATAACTTTCAGGAAATATTCTTGTTAGACCTTCACACAATGAAAACAATGTATTTAAAGCTACAACATGCCTGCTAGTCTATCAGACTGTAAATCTGACAGGGAGCTACTCCATGCCCTTTTATGTCATGGGGCACCTTTTGTGCCCCTCAGTGCATTTTTGCCACTCCCGTGGGCAGCGTTGCATTGGGCCAGTATCCTGCTTTAAACAAACCCACGCATATTGCAGAGGCCTTTTCATCTCCCAGAGGAGAAAGAGAACCCTACAACAGGGTGTTACTCAATGGAAACAGGGTTCAAGCCCAAAAGGCTGTACTTGTTTGGATGCTGAGGCAAGAATAGGAAAAGCAAATCTGAAGACTATTGTAAGGACAAAGATGAGACCCCAGATGTATTCTCTGTTTCACACCATTATTATTACCTCATATGCTAATGCAGAAGAGGTAGGCAATTATTCCCGAGCTTGCTTCACATCACTTGTTCTTCCTGACCTCAGATTAAAATATAGCGGTGCCAGACTACACAGAAAATACAGGGCAAAACCTCACAGATGGGCTCTCAGCAAAGGGTTGTGCTGGCTCTGGGGACGAGGTCTGGGTAGGACACTGCAGGTGAAATGCCAGCTCAGAAAGCTCTTGGAGCCATGGGCTGTATCCTTCCAGAGGGGAAGGCATACGAGAAGCTGCACTTCTACTGTGTGTATTCAAACAGGGAGAGGAAGCTGCGCTCTGAGAGACAGGTAACTCACTAAGTCCAGGATTTACCAAACTGTTCTCAGCAGTGACATCCTGAGGTTAGTCACCTGGAGAATCCTCTTTTTCAGGGCAGTATCCTGAAGGAGCAGCTCCAGTTCCTTTTCCTCACTGCATATTCATAAAGACCAGTGCAGCTGCCCAACTTAATCATAAGTTCTAGTAATAGATGTTTTATCTTTCCTGCATGTGAAACAAGTGAGATGTCGGCAAAGCTGCCCACCTACCCACCCCAGATGCCTAGACATAAACACATACTGCTGTGCAAAAGTCAGAGGCAGATGTTGTCCTGCATGTTTTTGAAATGATACCACCCATGTAGACACCTGTGCTTGGTATGGAAGGAAGTGAAAGGTATTTGCACATGCATGTCAAGCTGGAGAAAAGGCCACTTGAATTTACATGGGGTCGTAAGAGTGCAAAAATTACCACATGCCTGCATAAAGGTCTAGAAGATCTGAAGAGCTGAAAACCTATCTAGAAACCATGTGCGCACAGCCTGGATCTAGATATCTCTGTCTAATATTTTCCATGGAAAATGTATACACTGCACTGCCACACAGGAACACCCACTTCATGTATATCGCAGAAAGTGAGGATGGCAAAGGAAATATTGCTCTCATTCTGCACATCTTCTTCACTGTCTAGATCCACTAGTTGTAGTTTTGTTTGTGTTCTGAAAGAGCGGGGAGGAAGGGGGGGACATGACAAAAAGCTAAATAAATATTTAATGTGTCAGCACCTGTCATATAGTTTCTGTGCACCACCACTATCGATTTCCTGGTAGTTCTCCTTCCCTACCCAACTTCATTAAAGAATAAAAGTAAAGTAATAAGTCATTTCACACTCTGTCTGACCATTATACAATAATAGCAAGATTTCATGCAAGGGTACAACATTATGCCCATCTGCAGTCACAGTCTCTTTGCAAAAATCTCAATTCACACTTCACATGCAGCTAACCTTGTTACCATTCCCTTCCTAAATCCATCAGTCTTGCAGCTGCACGTCTTCACAGCCCAACATCTTAAAATTCATCACTTTGACACCCTCACATCCCTACAGGTCAAGCTAAAGAAGCCAACCAAGAATAATTAAGGGGTACCCCAGATGTTTAGTTTACTTCTAGACAATCTTTCCCTGAACTGGGTATGGTTCTCTCTTCATACGCTAAAGATCCATGTAAGGTGCTTGTCTTAAGGGGAGGAGACCTCCAACAAATTTCAGAGGTCTCCCCTCCACTTTTTTTTTTTTTTTACAAGTATAGCTCTTTGTAGTTGGAATTTGAACAAGAAGCGTGATAATGAGTAGGTTCAGGGAAGGAAAGGTGTTATCTCATTAAGGTAATTACTAAGACATCCCCACGACTGCCTCGGTTTGAAAATGTGGCAATTAAAGCGCCCTACATAGGCTCCCAGAGACAAGGGAACGCGACAGCCTCGGACAACTTTTGCGTGCCCGGGCCGGGAGGGAGGGAGGGAGGGGAGCAGGGACGCTGTCCGCCCCCCTCCCCGCCGGAGCGCCGGTCCCGCGGGGCACGGCCCGGGGCAGCGGGGGGAGGCCGGGGGCCGGCGGCTGCGCCCCCGGCAGAGCGCGGCTCCCCGGCGGGGCGGCCGCGGCGGTGGCGGGGGAGCCCCGGGGGTCCCGGCGCGCCCCGCATCCATCGCTGGCAGCGCAAAGCGCCTCGCTCGGCTTCCTTTGAAAACCGCTAATTTTGAGGACCGGCGCTCGTGCGCTTCCGTTAATAGAAGCGGCTCGTGAAAAATAGGGCATATGAATATGGAAACGGCGTTTTAATGTGACGGGCGCTCCGCTGGACCTGCTCCCCGGCTGGAAATACGCAGAGACAGGCACTGGCTCTGGCTGCCCCACGGCCCCTTCGACGGCGGGGGCAGCCCAAGGGAGGAACGAAATTCAGAGGCTTTTTCGCGAAACAGGGGCACAGGGAGCGGGGCCTTCGGGGGCCGTCCGCGCCGGGCCCGGGGGGACTCCGGCCTCATCAGCTGTCCCCCGCCGGGGACCGCGGGGGTCATCTCGACGCTGCTCCCGAAACAGAACAGGCAGCTCCCACCGCGGGACGGGGGCGCAGGGCCGGCCCGGCAGGCCGGGTTTGTGCTGTGCCCCCTCTCCCTCGCGAGCAAGGGCTCCGCGTTAAAGCGGCTGCTGGGAAAGAACCCGGTGGTGTCACCGGCGGGAGACGAGGGCTTAGCAGCAGAAGGAACAGAGGGGGTGAAAAAGCTGTGTAATTCAAACCTGAAACGGTCATTCGCCGCCCATCCTCACCACCCCCGGGCTGGGGATATTTCTAACATAACGAAGGGGTTTACCCGTTCCATGGGTGAGCTCAGCCTGGCTGCACTCACTCCACGCCCTGGGCTCAGCCGAGTCGTTCCAGTGGGCTGCAGCAAGGACTTGGGGCGACTTAGAGCGTGAGCTCACAACAAAAACGTCGTGTGAATTTAGGAGGAGTATAAACTCTGGAAAGGGAGAGAATAACAAAAGTTAAAAACCTACCCGCACAAGAAGCACGAAAAGCTGTAGGAGCGATAGGCAGTTACACGAATTTAAGCTAATACGGCGTTGCAGGTGGGCTGCGCGGCCCGTGTAACCGGGAGCGGGGTAAGGGCACGGCAAGGAGCCCCGCTCGGCGCTGCTGGCGGGTTCCCCGCGGCTGAGCCGGACTGGCCGGCCCGACTGGGCGAGCGGATCCCAGCTGCCACCCCGGCGCCAGGGCGAGCACCCTCGGAGCGGCAGACGCAATGCTCGTCCCTGTGTCCCGGCCCGGCGAAGTCCCCCTTCCCACCTCCTGTTCTAATGATGGCCAAACCAAGCCTCCGGGAGGGGGGAGTAATTAAACATGATCCTGCTGCTGCATCCCGCGGGAGAGCCCTCCAGCCAAGAGCGGAGCAGCGGCCGGGAGGGCTCCGCCAGAAGCCGGAGGAGGCAACGAGTCGCCAAAACCTGCCTGAACGTAACAGGACTTCCCCGACGGAGCCTCCCGCGTCGCGCCCGCCTTGCAAAACACATAGCCAGGACCCAGCAGAAAGAAACCAAAGGGGAACCGGGGACAAAGCGACCAAAGGGGCTCCGGCGTTCCACCGCGGGGGCTCCAGCGATCCCACCGCGGGGGCGCCTGTGCCGGTCCGGAACGACACGGGCGGGAGCGGAGCAGCCCTGCCCCGCTTCCCGCCCCGCCGGCTGGAGCTGGGGCAGCTCTCAAACACCCGGGGCAAAGCCCTCGGGACGCAGCCCCTGGTCGGTGCTCTCGGGGCCAAAGGGCCTGGCCCCCAGCACCCCGTGCCTGGCAGGACAGGGGCTCTCTCCCGGCCGGCGGGTGGCGGAGAGACGAGCCAGCCGGTGCTGCGGGAGCCTGCCTCAGCCGCCTCCATCTTCATCACGGCCCACCGGCAAGCCGCCGTGGAAGGAGGCCGCCGGATCCCGCGGGCGGCAGGCTGCCTTGGCCGCCCGGCCGAGCCCTGCCCCCGAGCCCCGGGCGGGGCGGGACGCTGCCGCGGGGGCGGGACGCGGGGCGCCGCCGGGGTGCGGGCCGGGCCGCGCCGCCCGGAGCTGTCCCTGGTGCTGAGGGCGGGCGTGGCCGCAGCCGCCCGGCTCGCGCACGCGTCCCGCGGGGCCGGAGGGGCCGCGGCAGCCGCGCTCCCGGCGTCCGTCCCCCGGCGCGGGGGGGAGCGAAACCCCCAGCCACCGGGAGCCACCGCGTCCCCGTGCTCACACGCCGCTCTCCCACAGCCTCGCGGTTCGTCTCCACGCTCAGCGCGCCAACAGCCAGGTCTCTTCCGGCGGGGGCCGGTTTTTCCCGCGGTTTAAGGCTAAGAGCGCCCGTCCGTCTGGCAGCAGACGGGCTCGTTTATTTGTTCACATCCACGTCCAGGGCCGGGAGCGGAGGCCGGAGAGGGACCGGGACTGCAGGAATTCAGCAGCTCGGCACCAAGTCTGGGGGCGGCCGCGGCGAGGGCAGCTGTCTGGCGGAGGAAAGGGGACAAAACCCGGGCGGCGCGGCCGGGAAGGCACGGCCCCCAACGGCGCCGGACGGCGGGTGCTGCCCGGTGCTGCGCCGTGCCCCGCGCAGCCCGGCCCGCCGCCCGGCTCTTTGTCCTGCCGCAGCCCCGCCGAAACGCGCGCCCCTGTGCCGGGGGTGCTTGAGCAAGCAGCGGAGCCCTTTCCCGCAAGGGTGGCCCGGCCGGTCAGCTTCGGGGGCAGCCTGTCCCCGGGTCGGCTCTTTCCCGGTGCAAGCGGGTAGCGAGACAAATGAAGGGCTGACATTTCCAGCCCCGCTTCCCAAATGGGGAAAGGGGGAGTGAAAAGAAGGGATTCCTGCTCCAAACCTTCTTCTCGCTCGCACGCACTTTCCAGTTGGATCTGGAAATAGATTTCAGGGGAGGTCGCGGTTCCTCGCCGCCCACCCCCGGCAGACCCTGCTTTAGACACCGTCCGACTCCACACCGGCATCCCCCAGCCCGGCCGCACTCCCCTGCCTGCCGCGGTTCCCGAAGCACCGGGAGCCCCCAGCCCCTGCCTGGACAGGGACCCCGCGGTTCCGGGCCGGCCCTGCTCGGAAGGGGGGAGTTTAGGGGGACACATCGATTTTGCATGAACTTTCCTTCCTTATTGTCTCTACTTTCCAGTGAGTTTGTGCGGTCAAAACCGAGCCTCGATTTAGCCATCGAGAACAACGAGCTGGGACCAGCCTTTCCAGCCGGATCGCCTCCTTTCGGGAGAAAACAGCCCAGGATTCATTGTTTAGACTCAGGAAAGGGCTCTAACCGAGCCCAAATTTCCTACCTCCTTCCCCAGCCCGGATAGGATGCGTTTCCCAGGAAAACCTCGGTGGCGAGGGCTGCTCTGGCCACTCGGGACCCCTCTCCCGCGCCGTTCCTGGCGGGCGTAATTTGGGGGGCCACGGCGGAGGCGCGGGGGAACAGTCAGCGGCCGCCGCAGCACGGGCAGAAAACGAGGTGGGCGTTCCCGACCCGCTCCCCTTTTGTTAGATCAAGGCAGAGGTCAATATGGTTTTAACGCGAATTTATTAGCAGAGAAATCAGCAAGCCGCTCACTAATTAGCAAAGCCCAAATAAACGTGCCCGGAGGCTTCTCTTTTTCTTTTTTCGTTGTGATTTTTTTTTCTTTTTTCCTTCTATCTCAAAAGAAAGGGAGCCCAGGAGAAAAAATAGGGGGGGGGGGGAGGGGAAGAACGCCAAACCCTCAGAGGAGAGATAATATTGGACTTTATGAATGTTTTATAGGTAATTGCTGTATAACTTTCTAATTTCGCAGGGGGTTGTTCATCTCTAAAGGCTGGGGACAGAGCTGTCCCCGGAGCTCGGTGGAGGGTCACAGCCCCCAGACCCGACCCGCGCCCCCTCTGCCCCCGCGGGACCCGGCGGCCGGGCGGCCCGGGCAGGCGTGGAGCAATGCGGCGCTCGGGGGGGCGGGGAGCTGCCTTCCGGGGGAAGGGGGGGCGGCAACAAAGATCAAAGGCCGGCGGGGCCGGGGGCTCCGTACCGGCCGGGACGCCCCTGCCCTCCCTGCCTGTTTCCCCTCGTTACTCACCCCGACCACCGGCGCTCGTTGCCTGTCCCAGCTCGGCGCGGAGACAGCTGCCGGCCGGGGGCCGCGTCCCCAAGCCCGGCACGGCCCCGCCGCGCCTGGCCCCAGGGGCTGGAGCCGGGCCAGGCCGCCCGCCGCGCCGCAGCCTTCCCGGAACCCGCCGCTACCCTGCCCAGGTGCTTAAAATAACGACGAGGGGCACGGCACCTGCGCGGGGATTTGCTTTTCCTTTACAATACAGATAGGGAAAAGAAGCGCCGGATATGAAACAACGAGCCTAAAATTAAAAATAATTTTAAAAAAAGTGGCATTTGCCTTTTCTACTCCGAATTTCTTGCGCTCTCGTCACGGGGAAAATTAGCTACCTTGAATTTCCACGTTTGTTAAAAAAAGATAAAGTTTATTTTTTTGTTTTTGGTTTTTTCCCTGTAATTTTCCAGTCACAAAAAAATCTATATTTTGTCATCTAAGCATTTATTTTACTGAATCCAAAAAGACATGAAAAGGGAGAGGGGAGAATCACGTTCGTTCGTTTTAAACTAACGTATAGAAGTGAATTTTTTTTCCTCCTTTTTTTAGACGACATATAATAAATATGATATAGCACTCAGCACTCGGTCTGTACAATTCTGTTCGCATTAGGGAGCATGCCACTTTTCAATAAGAAAAAAAAAAAAGGTCATGAGAAAAATCAGTGCAAAGTTCTCCGTTCCCCCGGTCTTCTCCGGCGGGCGGGGGTCGAGGCGCTCTCATTCCCTCCGTCCTCCGCAGCCGTTAGTCTCTCCGGCGGGCTCAGGCTCCCTCTCCCTCTCCTCCTCCTCCTCCCCCTCCGTCCCTCTCTCTCTCCGAGCTCCAAGTCCTGCCTCGCAGGAGCCGAGGTCGGCGGGTCGCCCCGCGGCTCTGCCCGCCTTCCCCCGCGTGTGGTCGTTTCACTTACGGGCTCGGCTCTGGGTTCACGGTTCAAGAGTCCCTGCTCTGACTGATCGCCTCCCTCGGTGGCCGGTGGCTGCCTGCAGAAGCTCCTGCCCCTCGGCTTCCCCTCGCTTCCTCCTCTGCGGTGCTGGGGCTTGTTTGGGGACGGGGAGGGGAAGGGCTCGTTGCGGGGACCGCGGTGCCGCTTCACCGGGGGTGCGGGGTGCCGGGCATGGGGTTGGCCAGGGGGTTGAGAGCTGGCTGCCCTCCGGGCCCCAGCCCGTGGATCAGCACCCGCGGCACCAGCGGCCGCTGGAGCTGGGGGTGCGGCGCGGGGGGAGTCCGGTACATGCTGCTGTACATGGCCGCGGCCGCCGCGGCCGCCGTCGTGCTGTCCATGCTGCCCAGCAGGCTGGGGTGGTAGAAATAGGGTGAGGGGAACATCCTCTGCAGGGCCGAGTAGTTCCCGGCCTCGGCCAGCAGCTCCAGGCCCACCGCCGTCTGCCGCTTCCACTTCGTCCTGCCGGGAGGGGGAACAAGAGGTGGCTGCAGGGCGGGCGCCGCGACGGGGCGCCCGGCCCGGTTCCTCGGGAGTCCGCGGCCGACGAGCCCCCTCCCCTCCCTCTGCACGGCCCCGCACCACCGGGGCCCCGGCGGGGCGCTCCGGCCCTGCGGGCCCGCACACGGCGCGACCCCCCCGGCCGCGCCCGGCTCCCCCCGCACCCCCCGACACACGCACGCGGCGACTCCGGCCAAATTAATAACCACGGCACACGGTTAGATCGCAGCGCGCTGACACTAATGGTTTGCGACAGAATTAGGGTGGCTGCAACCGTATGTAATGAGACAGAAAATTACGGCAGCGGTGACAGGGGCCGGACCCCCCAGCCAGCCGCCGGGGAAGGCGCGGGGCAGCCGCCAGGCGCTCCCCGCATCGCCCCGCGCTCCGGCGGGCAGGAGCACGACGGCGCCCGCCTGCCCCTCCCTCGACCCCCGGGGAACCGCCGGGGCCCGCCTTACCTCCGGTTCTGGTACCAGGTTTTCACCTGCGTGTCGGTGAGGTTGAGGGCGGCGGCCAGGTCCATGCGGTCCTGCACGCTCAGGTACTTCTGCCGCTCGAAGCTGCGCTCCAGCTGGTTGAGCTGGTGGTCGGAGAAGGCGGTCCGCGCCTTCCGCGGCTTCTTGGCCCGCACCGGCGGGCTGTCCCGGCTGCTGCTGATCTCCCGGTCGCCCTCCTCCTTTGTCCCTGCGAGGGAGCCGAGGCGCGGTGAGGGCCGGCGGGGACACCGGCTCGGCCCCCGCCCCGGTTACGGGGCCCCACCGCCCCCTTCCCAGGGGTTCCTCTGGGGGAACGGTCAAATACGGCGGGAGGCGGCGGCGGCGAGCCCGTCCGGAGGACGGCGGGCTTTCCTCTCTCAGCTCGCCAACTACAGGGCTTTCGTTATTTTCTCGCCCTCTCCCCCCGGCCCGAAATGCCGGGAAATCGATATGTCAGCCCGGCTCCGCTCGGGCCCGGGTTTGTGGCGCTCCTTGATCTTCCCCGCAGGAAGAACAATAATCTCCCTAATTGACCCACTGGGGAGGTTGGTGCACACAAAAATGGCCAGACCAGACTGTACATCTGGTTTGGACACTCTTATGCTAATGCTAAAAGAGCAAAATGAGCGGCACACCCGGGCGTCTCGCTGCTCTCCATCCTGGCAATAATATCTCAATGGGGCAAAATTAGAAAAATGTGTCCTGCCGGCCCTCGGCTGAGCCGGGCTACCCGCGAGGGAGGGCAGCTCCGCCGGCACCGCAGGGAAAACAGCCCGTCTCCCTGCCTCGCCTCTGCTCACTCGGTCCCTTCCTTCCCTTGCCTTTCCCCACGCACACATAGCTATTTTCATTTACGAACCCCGCACGGCGGGGTCTTCCCCAGCAGCACGAAATATGCAATTTAAAAAAGAACAAAAGATGAAGAAATAAACCTCCCTATCCCGGCACGGGGAAAACCCGGGTGTTTTGCAAAACGCACAAAGCCCTTCAACCCTCCGCTGCCTATCGCGGGCCGATTGTTTTTGTTATTATTTTATTTTTAATTAAAAGTTCTTTCGTTTATTTGGTATTGACTGTTCGGAAAGTGGGATATTTTTTTCTTTATTTTTATTTTAGATCGAATGAGCAAAAATAAAAAGGCTGAAGGCAGCAAGTGCAGCTGAGCCGCCGATTCTTAGAAAGCCGGAGAATCATTTACGCGCATTTGCATTAAAAATAAATACATTCCGGTTTCCAACGCGATCCCATCGGTCCTGCTTTTTCCTTAGAAACAGGGAAGTTAAATAAAAAAGAGGCGGAAAGGCCGAGAGAGAGAGAAAAAAAAAAATCATTTCCTACCGATCTTAAACCGGCGGCAGCGAGCAGCAGCCATCGGCTGCGCCAGCCGGTGCAGCGGGCGCTCCCGCCGCTCCTTTCCCCCCGATTTTCGTTTCACCGACACGGCCGAGCGCAGCGGCCCCGGTTTTAGCGGCGGCCGAGGAGGTGCGGGGCCGTGCCTGGCCGTACTCACCGTGGCATTTGATGTCGCCCTGCGTGTCGTCGCGCTTGTCGAGCTTGGCTTTGCCGTCCTCCTGCTCGAGTTTGGGCCTGAAGCTCTCCGGGGCCCCGCTGCCCTCCTGCTTGGGGGTGTGATGGGGAGAGGGGACGCTGGTACTGTAAGGTGCACACGCCGCCAGCGGTTTGCTGTCGCCCAAAATGTCCTTAATTAAAAAAGAAGAGGTGGAAGTCCTGGGGCCGGAGCTGGCCGAGCCGAGCTGGGGCGGCGGCGGCTGTGGGGGCGACGGCTGCAAACTCGGCGGCGGCGGCGGCGGGTGCGGGCCGAGGTGGAGGTGGTGTGGCGGCGGCGGGAGGCTCTCCGCCACCCCCAGGTGCGGCTCGGGGTGCTCCATGCTCACCGAGATGGGCGACGAGGGCGCCGTCCCCACCGTGTCGATCTCCGAGCAGGGGGACGGCGTGGCCTGGCTCCTAAAATCCGCCGGCCGGCCGTCGCCGTGGGGGCGAAAGTCTCCGTTCATGACTCCGGGGCTGCCGGTGTTGCCGCCCGACAGGATCGTGTCTATCCCGAAGCTGGACGCGCTCGGCCCCTCCATGGCGGACCGCTTAGCGCCGCGCCCGCATCCCCGCGAGCGGCCGCGGGGGTCGCACCGGGGGTGGAGGGGAAGGGAGGGAGGGGGGGAAGCGGGTTACCCCGACCCGCGCACCGGCGGCGCGGGCGGCACTAACGCGGGGCCCCCGCCGAGCGCCACATCGCCGCCGGGCCGGTTCGCCGCTACCCAACTTTGTTGCGGGAAGTTGCGGGCGCGGAGCGGGGCGGACACCGGCCACTGCGGCGCGCCCGCCCGTGCCCACCGAGCTCCTCTCGGCGGCGGCGACTCCCCCCGTGACGTCAGGGCCGCCACGTCCCCCACGCCGTTTATTATAAACCCGGGCTTTTGCCGCCGCCGCTGCCCGCCCCCATTGGCGGGCGGCCTAGCGGGGGCTGACGCAGCGCGGGCGGCAGCCAATCGGCGGTGGCGGCGGCGGGGACGGGCGCGGGAGGGAGGGGGGGCGGCGCCCCCCCTCCCTCCCGCGCCCGTCCCCGCCGCCGCCACCGCCCCGTCGGGCCCCAGTGCCCCGGCCGCCGGATCGGACCCCCCGGAGACCATCATCCGGTGTTCCCGGGACGGTTTCCTGGTTGAATGTCAAAGTAATGGGAAATGCCAGTGACAATACGTCGTATTAATTCTGATGAAGTGGCGTGTCAACCTAATTAGCAGAGTAATTATAAAGGTGGTAATGAATGATTTGGAGTTCTCCGCGTTACGTCTTAGGACGAATTGCCGTTTTCAGGCCCCTGTGAAGCCCACACCAACGCCTCCCCTCGTGGCCTCCAGCAGCCCTGGGACCCGACCAGTCCCGAAACCAGCCCCAGCCCTCGGGGGCGCTGGGGTCGGGGCAGAGCAGTGGGGCAGGACTGGGGCAGGATGACCTCAAGGGAGATTTTTCAGGTGGTGGCGTTCAGCGACGGACTAGGTGATGCCACAGGTGTGGCACCCACACCCACCCACCCCCCGTCCCCCACACAACGGCTTGCCTCGGTGGTTGGAGCCCGAGGAGCGGGACAGCCCCCGGCCGCGGCGCTGTGCGGGTGCGCCCCCACCCCGTTTCCTACAGCGGTTCCTTTCCTGGGAAGCCGTCCCGCTCAAAGCTCCGGAGGGGCACGGAGGGCGCATGGGGGGCACAGGGGGCGCGGGGGGCCGCGGCGAGCCGGTAACTCGCTGCAGGCGGTTGGGTCCGACGTGAGACGCCGCAGCCCTGGCGCAGTGGTGCGGGATGAGGGGCCGCGCCCCGACAGAAGTGTCGATGCGGAGAGCGCCGTGGGCTTCGGCTCCGCTTCCGACGGCTTGGGGCAGGTCTTCCCTTGTGAGGGGATCCGAGGAGCTTCTGGGTCCTCGCTGCCAAAAATCGCCAGGCCTTCCCTGGGATTCGCCGGTGACCGGTGTCACAGCCGAAGCACACCGGCTCACGCCGGTCGCCGCCGCGGGGCAGGGCACAGCCCCACTCCCGCATTTCTGAAGAAGTTTTTTCGACGCCAGGAAATCCTGCCCGGGCAGCGCGCTGCTACCAAGCATCCCCCGCTCCGCCCCGACGGCCCCGCATCGTCGCCCGCTGCCCCACGGGCAGCCGGGGGACAGCCGAGCATACGGTTTGCCCCGGGGGTTGAGGCGATAGTGCTGCGGCCGGAGACCGGTGAGGGACCGGCGGTGGCGGGCCCCGAGGAGGTGCAGGGCCGCCCGTGGCCGCTGGGCGGCGGTGGCGGCCGACCCCGTTGTCCCCGACGGGCGCCCGCCATGGACGGGACGGCAGGCAGAGCGGCCGCGGCGCTCCGAGCAGGGCTGGCGGGACGGCGGGGTGACCTCCTGCCAGCACGTCCCTACAGATCGGGTCGTTTGAAGGAACAAGATGAGGAAAAGGGAACAAAAGAAGAAAAAGGGGGAAACCTGAGGAGCAAAATGAAAGATCGGGAGAAAGGGAAAAATACTTAAATATCTGCAAATGCACAAGCAGATTTCCTGCAGCAGGGAAGCAGCCCGCGGTGGCCGTATTTATCCTGCCACCTTGGTTTGCCATTTACCAAAAGTATGTCCTAATTATCCCTAGGGTAATTCGGGATCTGCGGTAATATGTTACACTAGCATAATACTTTAACTCACAATACACTTCCCCGTCTCGGAATCGGGATTTAGGGCTTGAAGTCATGTTCCTGAAGAATGAACACCTTTCATTTCCTTCCTCCTATTTTTTAATCCTGGATTCCATTGATCAGAAACATTCTGGGGGGCCGCGGCGGCGAAGCCCGCCCGGGGCAGCCGCTCCACTCCCCGACGGGCCCCGCCGCAGCCTCGGCCTGTCCCGCTCCTCCGGCTGCACCGCGGGCGGGTGCGGATTCCCAGAGGCCAGATCAGCCCGACGCGGAGGCACCGCACGCAAAAGGCCTTCCACCTCCCACTGGCGCCCTGCGCGGGCGCGGAGGGCAGCAGGACTCCCCTCGCACTTGTTGAAGCTGGGGATGAATGCGGGACAGATACAGCCCCGTGTCCCCATAGCCCCTGGCTGGGTGACCCCCCTTTTCCCATCTCATCCCACTCGTCTGACTGCGGGCAAAGTCACGGAGCTTACCACCACCACCGTCCCCCCAATAAATCGGCTATAGTTGAATCAAAGCGATGAGCGAAGGTGCCACTGAGAGGAGTCGGACGAGGGCCCGCTAGTTAATTAACAGGCAGCTAATTAGAGCGGCACTTTGAGCGCTAATCAATGACCCGATGGAGGCTGGGGGCAGCGAGCCGCAGGGACAGGGTATCATGTGCCGGGCCGGGGAGCGCCCGCTCACCAGCCGGTCCCTGCTCGGGGGGGCGGCCCCGGCCGAGGCACCACAGGCTGGCCCCGGGGTCCGGCCGGAGAGGTCCGGCCCCGAGGAGCTGGGAAGGGGCTGGTGCGGAGCTGCAGCCGCCTCCTCGGCCCCGACGGGAAGCCCCCACCCCAGCGAGGGGCACCCCGAAGAGCGGGGTGCGGGGGTCTCTCCGCAAAGCAGCTCGAGGCTGGCAGGGCGCAGCGTCCCGGCCCCGGGATGGGTTTCTCCCCACTGGGATTTTGGTGCGCAGTCGTGTTGGCTCAGTGGCTGCCTCGCAGCTCGGAGGGAGAGGGGGGCTGAGGGGGCCGGGAGGGGCTGAGCCCGTTGTACTGTGAAATTTAACAGTCTGAACATCCCTTTATTAAAAGCTGCTGCTTGACATTTACACTGTGCCAACAGACTCGCCGTCTAATCCAGGCGAAAATATATTGTACCTTGGAGTAATTGGGGCCGTTGCAAGAGACGCTACAGAACGTTTCCCAGCGGGAACAAAACGGCACGGAGCTGCGCGGAGCCAGGCGCGGAGCGAGCGCAGCCGCGGCCCGCCCGAACCCGGCCAGCCCCGCCGGCGGCGGCTCCACTGCCCTCCACCTTCCTCTCCTTAAGGGGGAAAAAAAATAAAGAACGGAAATAATAATAAAAAAATATATATATAAAAGAACGGGGGGAGGGGGGGGGGAGGCGAAGAAAGTTAACTTTCTGC
>NC_051197.1:18428976-18471476 GCF_015220075.1 Falco rusticolus
AGACAGGAGGACACACAGCCAAACATCAGCCTGGCCAGCCAGGCAGCTCTTGGCCCTTGCCATGGCCCCAGCCTGCTCCCCACAGCTTCAGCTCCGGTGCGCTATGGGAAATCAGATGCGGGAAGTGAGAAGGGTGTATTTTCCACATGGAGAGAAGGTATGGAGATAGTAAAACCATGGTGTTTTACTGAGCTGGCAAGCTCTGACCCCGTTTCAGCAGTCCAAGGTAGAAAACCCATACTGCGTTCTGCTACTTCAGTGACACACCATTCCCAGTGCTAGCACAGAAACAGACCGGTCCAAAAGGCAGCGTATCACCTTCCCACGAGAAGATTAACCATCCTTGGCCTTCATTTTCTTCTTATGTTCAAACAGTGATGCCGTGGCTGCCATGATCATGCAAAACCAGCAGCTGTTTTGAGCTCAAAACCACTCCTTGCAAAGCGCACAGCAGAGCTCTGAGCAGCTGCGCTTCTCTGGTTCTACCACTACCACAAGATACAATGCTATCTTTACATAGTTTCTGCACTTAGAAAGAGCCCTTCTAGCTATATTGGACTTCAGAGAGGTTCTGCATTTTCCCCTACTAATACAATCAGAAAAAAGACAGAGTAAGAGACCGAGCTTTTGGGGACGAGGGAATCTGAGGCTCTGTGGTGGTAAGCGATCGCTCCAAACACGTGATGCCTTTACTGAGGCCCAACCCTCTGCCATGCCAAAACCCGCAGAGCGGTATACCGTAGCCAGAGAAAGCAGGTTTGGGGCACCCTGGCACCAGGAGGCCAGGTTTGCTGGGCAGAGGCTTGGCATAGAAGCCTCATTGCTCCTGGTTACTGCTTCTCTTCTCCCCCCCCAGCTGGACCTTTGTTCGCAGGGGCCTCGTCTCCCCTTTGCACACCAAAGGCTGGGGGCTGTAACCCAGTTTGCAGAGAGAGCCGAGGCAGCCGGCATAAATGCACATCAGAGTGGAGGAAACCCTGATCCGGGGACACCCTCACCCTGCTGCCTCGGGAGGCTCCCTGCCGCTGGAGGGCTCAAACGCTGTGCTTGAAGCCAGAGCTCGGGAAGACGAGCAGATGGGCGAGGGGAAGAGGAGAAGCATAAAATTGACGGATGTCATTTTGCGTTCCCTTGAACACTGTAAACTAAAACATATCCCAACCTTTGCCCAGGGGATGACGAAGACAGGCAGGGTGGCATGCTCCTTACAGCCCTGGAATGGAAATGGGAGCAAAGAAAAAGAGCAGGACAGTTAAGCCAGCTCTGCGCAGCGCGTGGGAGAGCTTCACGGCCCTATGCACCAACACACCAGCATCAAAGTCTTCATCCCTACATGCGTCTTTCTACAGACACACAAATCCCATTCCCTGGACCAGGTGGGTAGAACAGCAGGTTTCTCAATCAAAAGCTAACGAGGCTTCAAATCTCACTGCCCAACCTCCTTTCTGCAGGACACTGCTTTGTAGGAAGGGTGGCGCCTCGGACCCATACACGTGGCAAAGCTCTCCTACAGCCACACGCCACAGAAATGCAACACATCCATCTTGTAAGCAGGAAGCTGAGGCGGAGCAGAGCCCCTGCCTCTCTGCTAAAGGAGGCTCTCTGACAGGCACGCTGTAATGCAAGGTAGCAGGCACGGCGATGGAGCTAAAAGACAGTTTCCGAGTACAGTGAGATGAATTAACTTGACACCATCTGGTAGCAGTTTTTCATTTCTGACAATATTTAAAACTTAATTTGAGCTCAGGCAGTGATAAATAGGTCTCAGATCTCACCTGGCTTTGGTAACCTCTTGACCTAGGCATACCAAGTCATTTGTCTGAGGCTGCAGGTCCCAATATTTTATTGCTATGTCTAATCTAAATAGACTGCTGGACACTGCCCTTATTGCACCCTGGTAATCCTGGATTGATCCTGCTGAAGCAAGAAGGGAGCAATGACATCTACGTCTTTCAGCAAACACACAATGAAAGTTGATCATGTTTAAGCATGTTCTCCCAGCTGGAATCTGTAACAGATGATAGCCATGAAGCATTAGTGTTCCCAAACATCTACGGGGAGGGAGGGGAGGGTGTTTCTACTTTTATAATTATTTCTTTTAAAATCTGACTTAGTTTTAATTTTCTCACTCTAAATACTGCTAATGATTGCTCTAGACTGTGTACATAGCTCCATGCATGTATGTACACACATAGATGCTTGAGTCTCTATATGAATAAATAATCCTTTTAGACAGAACAGCACGACAGCAAAAGCTTTCAGATGAAAACATGGTGTGAAAACGTAGCATGTCTCTTCTCTTATGTTCTATGGCAAATGCAAAGGAAATTTATTGCTTCAAATCTGTGCAATCATTTTTATCTGATTACCTGTAGATACTCTATATGGCTCTGTGCAAGAGACAGTATATTCTCTGTCTCCTGCAGAGATCCCAGTTTATTAAAAGCACACCTTCATTCTTTCACATGTCCTTATGAATCTGAAGGAGCTGCTTAGAATTTGTCACTTATTTTTAACAATATAATTTTCTTTGGAAGGAACATTCTTGCTAAGCTTGACATGTGATATTTAATCACATATTGACCACTCAGTATTACTTTAATGCTTCCTGTCAGCTCCAGTACAGCAGGCAGAGTTCAAGCAACACATTTGCCTGGAGTTCAGTATTCATTTAGATCAAATTTGTCAGCTTTCAATTTTTTTAAATGTAATATTTTATTTTTATTAAATGCAAGTTAATAATGCCTTGTCAGGCCAAGGGCGTGTTTTAATGTGAACAACTCAGATGTTAAGTGAAATTGGAGCCATAACGCCCTGCTAATGGAGTCATATAATCATCTTAATGCCAGCATCTCATCCTAACACGAACACGCGCTGGCTTTGTGTTCAGTTGTCTCAGGGAGCCTTTTCAGATGTATAAAACACACCCGCACAAACACACACACACATAGCCTTTTAAAAGCACATGCTCCTGGGTGCGAGAGCCTATGATGCCTGTGTACGTTACTTACAGATTTCCACGTGCCCTTTTTTCCCCTTCATAAGGCATCTTACTCTACTGGTGACATAACAGCCCAGGTTATTAACGCTGTCTATTCTCAGCTTCATCTTTAATTTTCCATGATGCTATCTATAGTGACTTGATTTTATTTCTTTTTTTCCTTACAATATTTATGCATGCAAGTGTACACATACGAACGCAGCTTTTCTACAGGGAGGTGCAGACATAGCAAGCATGTGACTACCTAAATACATGCAACTGTGTGTGTGTCTGGGTTCGTTAATATTAGACACACACATGTACACATGTACAATTGTGCATGGTATGTAGAATAGAGTTCATCTGTGCACACTAGGCACTGTATGATACGCACCCACAAATGACAGGTGATTCTCTGCAATATTTATCTTTACTCGAGTGAAGAGTTATCCCTCTTCTTGTTCACAAAGACAAATGTCGTAGCAATGAGCAGCCATTGCACGTTACAGGGTAGGAGATGGATGGAGACTGATCTAGCCTTCTAAATATATCGTAAACTACAGCACTGTAAAGTAACTTAGCATCACAGAGGATGATGAAGCACTGCATCTTTACCAAGTGTTTCTCAGCAGCGGGACAAACCCAGGACGCAGGTCCCCACGCAGCAACTGTGGGCTCTGGAGCCGTTCAGCAGTTGTGCCATGTCGGGGATGGGTAATGGCACATTATGTCTTTCACCTCTTAAATCACCAGCTCCGAAGGGGCACAGGTCAGCCACGGCTATCTGACAGCTGTGCCGGTGCGGTGACGGCAAGGCGGTGGCCTGTGTGGCCCAGGCACACAGGTGTCCCCGTCACCAGCTACCCGTGCAACTGACACTAATTGGCACCTTTGTCAGCACGCTCCGTGGAGAGGGCAGGACCGAGCGGGCGCGGAGATGCACACACTCCTCTCACCCACGCGCCAGCTTCCCAGGTCAGGGCTGGAGCCCATTATCCCATGCAGCAGCAGCAGCCTGCGCCCTGCTCCCAGGAAAGCCGTGCTCCAGTGCTTCCCACAGCCACTAACACAATTACAGCTCAGGGTAATAACAGCAAAAGGAGGGAGGGAGATGCGCAGAGGTTATGCAATGTTTTCCAGTAACATGTGAGAGGAGAAGATGTATTGCTGTAGAGACGGCAAGGTTGTTGGGAGGGTCAGGGCCAGGGAAGAGTGAGTTTTTGTGCTGAAAGCACCCGAAGGATGTTGCAAGGTGGATCCAGGCACCCAAGGCACTTGTGCCCAAGGCTGGTGAGGGTGAGGACTGGCCTTATGGGCTGGAGAGGGACCTGACAGGGTTTCTAAACCAAAGAATTGTGTTTCTCCCCAGGTTTGCATCAAGCTCGAGGAGAAGGAGCAGTAATACCCATTTTCTCCCATAAGGAAGGTCCTCTCTGGGGCCCTGGGAGCCCCCCAGCACAGAGCAGACCTGCTTGCCCTTCACCACTCTCAGCTGAGCACGCAGAGGGCAGATAAGCCCCCGCTTCCAGGAGTGAGAGAGGGGCAAGTCAGGCGTATTTGAGATGGGGACATTGGCTTTTCCTGTGCTTGCCTCCACCATGCGAGCACACAGCAGCAAGCACAGGTATCGAGCTTTCCATCCCAGCTTTCCGTCCTCTGCCCAGGGCAGCAGCACAGATGCCCCAGGCAGGTTCTGGGATGCCCCATGTCCATGCAGGCACGGGTACGCTCATGCTTTCCACAGGCTTTTCTGGCAGCCAGGGGTACGGGCAAAGCCCTCTCCAGAGGTGAGCCCAGCTAGCTGGGAGTTAAAGGCCACATGGTACACCTTTGGCATCTGCCTCCTTACACTTCACTTTAATTGCATCCACTTAAAAAATTCCCCATAAAGCATGCTGAAAAGCTTTAATTCCCCAGCACTGCAATATCCAGACTTCAGCATGAGCCCAGCCCACCTCTGTGGCCCTGGTTTCCTCTAGTTTAGGGGTACTTCAGTTGTCATTGCTTACACCACCCAGGGAAGCACTTCCACTCCTAGGCAAACCTTCCCACTCGGTGCCATCCCCCAGCACAGGGTAAACACACACCTCTGTCAGGTTTTAGCACCCTTCAGTGGGTTTTCCAGCAGGTACCCGTCTGATCTCCAGGGTGGGGTGAGGAGCCCTTGTCTAAGCCCACATTCATCATGGCCCATGTATCTGGGAGTTGCTGGTTGGACCTCAGTTGGTGCTGGTGGGGCAGGGGCAGGCCAACACAGAGCCCAGCCTGGGACCTACTCAGAGATGGAGCTCAGCATCCTGCATCCACCACCGGGAAAGGAAAGGGAAATGTTGAAAAAAATGTGTCAGGGTACAAAGTTTTTATTCTGCCTCTGCTCTTTGGTTGGTATCCGAGATCAGCAATGTACCAGGCAGACTCAGATTGGATGGCAGACAAAACCGTGTCCGTGGGCTCCAGGGCAGCGCAGGAGGGCAGGGGCAGCTGGGCCATGGGGCTTCTGCAGCTCTCGCTGCCTGCCAGGGCATATGCAATGGTGCTCAGATAGTGGTTTCTCAGGCTTTACTGCTGTCTGGAAGTTAAAAAGAAGGGCCCTTTGCAGGGTGAAGAAGCTGCTGCACCTCTTATCACGCAGCTCAGCCCCATCCATCACCAGGGGAAGCACTTCCCACCATGCCTTTCCACAGAGTGAGAAGAAAACCCCTCTAGAAGACTCTTGTGCAGGCCACTGTGTTCCCTCTGGAGATCAGTAAGATTTTTCCAAGGGAGCCATTGCAACCGTATTTCTAGGCCTTGCTTACACCTCCTTGCTGTTTGTCCTGCGATACCAGAGCAGTGCTTCCCACCGCTGAACGCCCCACTCTGAGCCCCAGATAAATCTCAGTGCAATGCAATTAGGGCTAATGCAGGTACATCACCATAAAACAGAAGATCAGCCAGAAGAGGTTCGCATCCATTTACATGTTCATTCAGACTGTCCAGACATAATAAGCCTGTCCAGATTCTAGCCATCAAAAATGCACATAGTTGGTAATAAGGCATATATATTAATCATAACTGTGCAGTTCAAACATGAGCTAGTTTACATATGAGTAATTAGAATCACAATTGACCTTTTGTAGAAACATAGGGCTATGCCTAATTCTAGCCACCAGCATTCAAAACATTTATTTAAATAGTATTCCTACTTCCTAACTCATAATTGTATATTTTTTGAAAATCATTTTACAGCAAACTGAAAATTACTTGTATCCTGTGCAGTCAAGGAAGAGAAAGCTCTGTTCATTATACCAGCACACTCAAATGCCCAGGAAAATGGTCTAACATGTAAAAGCAGAAGAAAAAAAAATTAAAACTAAATGAATTACCACCAGGAAAGCAGTTATATTTACCCTTTATCTAAGAACGATCAAATAACATCCAGTCACGTGAGACTCCCACCTATTTACTTCCCTGTTCTGTACTATTTATTATTTCTTGTGCTAGTCAGAGAAATCCTTTTCTTTAATGAAGGACACATGTTTAAAGCAATGTGGCATTGCTGCCTTCCATGATTTCTGGCACCCTGGGCTGGAACCTTCTCGTAAAGCGCCCTGCAAGGCGGCACCAGCCTCAGGGCACAGGGAAATGCAACAAAAGCATCAGCTGGAATTACCTCTGCAGGAGGAAAATGGGGAAAAGTCCCCCTTAATTTTAGCTGCCTTTAAAGTCCATGGGTTATTTTGCAAGTCCTTCTCCATTCCAGGACGTCTGGCAAGAAAATACCAGGGATTTTGAGGCGTGGGTTTGGAGGGGTCCATTGGAGAGCAGGAATGTTTCGCATGAGTGGGGACAGCTGGGGCAAGCCCACCATTTGCAAACGTGCCTGTGGTTATGCTTTCAATAGGTGGCACTTATGAATAATAATATGCATAATCTATCTTGTGCCCAGGCAGGAGAGAAAACATAAGTGGACAAGCCTGAAGGCATGGCCGTCTATTAAAGGTTGCTTGGGAATTCTCTGCAGGGTTAGGGCAAAACTGTGCTGCTAAACATGGCTGGGGGATTTGCATGTTTAAGAAAACAGGACTAATTGAAAATCCCTCTCTTCTGGATGAGTGATTTACATTTCTTACAGATCAAATTACAGAGGTTGAAATACAGTTTTGCCCTTTTGTTGTTTATTTGATTGTGAGCTTTCATTGCTAACTTTCCTTTTTATTAAAGAGCTGCAACACAGACTGTCAGAAAAAGCCCAAATCCCCAGGCCATGCTACACACCTAAAGTCTAAACCCTGCAGAAATACACAGTCCTGCTTTGTTCTGTAGCTGTTTGTAGACACCTTGAATCAAGTACCCAGGGCTCAGGCTTTTAGTAATTAAATATAAAAATAATTAGGAAATTGCCAAAAAAAAAAAAAAAAGCAAACCACTCTCTCCTAACTATCATTGCAAATGTAATCCAGGTCTATTCCCTCAGCAGAGGTGAGGACAATATATCGTAAGGGAAAGACATGCTTGATTTTAAAGTAGTCCAAGAAATAATGAGGTATGCATCTTGGGCTTTTCCCAGAGAAATACCCATCAGACTCACCCTTGTTTTCTATCTGTTTATATAATGCCCTAGATACTTTCTTTTAAAAGAAAGAAGAATTAGTATTATTTAAAAAGAATAAGTACATGTTTAACTCGGGTAAATCCACATCCTCTGCACTGCTAACCAGGGAGAAGCCACTGCCCAGATCCCCAGGGCACCCCCGCTCCCTAGGGACCATGAGAAATGACCCCCACTCCCAGGGAGGAAACCCAGCCCAGGGAACCGCTTCCACTGGCTCAGAAACAAGCCTGGTACAGAGCTGAGGAAGAAGGCTCCAGAAATCTGGTGTTTGCCAGCAAGCCAGGGGAGAGACACAGATGAAGAGGACCTCGTCCGTGAAACAACAACTTGCCTTCAGCAGGAGGAGGTCTGTAGCTAGAGACACCACAAACACAATGCTCATTACAAACAAGATGCCAAGAGTACTTACAACGGTAAGAGATTTCTAGATGTGTAGCTTAGCTGATGGCTTAATTCCAGCAGCAACAGCAGTTTCAGAGAGCAATAGGACCCCAAGTCACCACTGGGATGAGACCTCACCACTTATTTATCACCCCTCAAACAACCCAGCTCCAGAAGATTATCAAATCACTGGTATTTTAATTGCAATGGCCATATAAGGAGCAGAGAACCTTATTACCTTAGTATTAATAATAGTTGCATGGCAGGGGTATTTAACACTGCACATCACAGCTAGCAGTTTTTTAAGTCCATATGCACAACAAGAATTGGAGAAAGCAACACTCAAGGATGCAGCATCAAACATTTCAACTTTAGTACTGCTGTTGGCCAAGAAAAAAAAAAAAAGTATCAGCATGGGAAGAAAACACATCTCCAGATCTTGATAAAGCTATGGGAGGTTATTTGGAGAATGAATTCCCTGGGGCAGTTAAAAGCGGTTGTGCTCTGCTGAAATGTATTCCATCCTGGGAGTTAGCATGGCAAGTTCTCTGAAGATGCTGTGGCGGATGAGCTGCCAGCCCAGAGTTTCCCACAATCTACCTGTGGGTGTTCCAGGAAAGCAAAATTAAGTGCTGAGAAGGAGGAACACAAGAGGAATCCAATATCAGGCTTTCTGCCCGCTTCTTCACCGCTAATCGTCTCTGTACATGTGAGCTGGGTGTAAAGTGTTCCCACATCAGAGCTGTAGCTATGCATAGGTGTAAATTACTATACAAGGTTCAAGGCAGCGTTCAGCCATGCCCAAGCTGCCTAATTAGCGGTTGTTAGTGTGGCAGAGCTATAAAGTGCTAATATTCAAATGTTATAACTGTGCTGCCTCTTGCCAAAATCCATAAAGTGTTTGGAAGCTAGCTGGTGTTACTGACAAAACTCTCTCTTCCCTTGCAAGCAGAGGATCAAAGGCAGCCATGCTAATTAACCCCTCTTTTTAGTGCATCCGTGGTGAAAATGTAATGCTGCACCAGGGCTGCTACCGCAGCAGTGCTTGGCCCCAGCAAAGCCCCGGCAGGAGATGCTGCAAGGCTGCGAGAGCAGGTCTCTTGCTTTCTGTCTCAGGTGAGGCAGCCCCCTAACTTGGGAGCTGTTTTTCTGGGTGGTGAAGATGAAAAATCCGGGGATTTTTTTTTTTTTAAAACTAATCCCTTCAACTCACACAGTCAACCTCTAAAACAAGGCCTACAGGACTGGAGAAAAGCACTCGTGTAACATATAGTACTTGACATTGCCCATGGCTAAATATGGGGAACAAGATGTTCTCTGTGGCCATACCAGGCTTCCTTAGTCATATATGCTTTAATCTGAGCCCTGCTACGGGGAGAGATACCCAGCCCGGTTCTCCCTCCCGAGAACAACAGCAGGGCGAGCAAAACGTGCATCCGCTGAAGCATGGCCAACGCGACACCAAGGCTTGGCTCTGCGCAGATCAACCCAGTCAGGCAGGAGCATGCCCTTGGTGCAGTTAATTTCAGAGTTATTTTCTATGGTTAGCATCAAAGACGTTTCCTACTCCTGCCTGCTGTTTACGTCTCACTAATTTCATAAATGGCAGCGCATGTCTGACCCACTTCCCCCCCGTGTTACACTCATCCCCTGAATCCCCTGCTGAGCTCTGATGTAGCCAGCCAGCACAGCCCATGGTGCAGAGCCACCACAGCCACCTCTGGGAGGAGAGAGCCACAGCCAAGGGGCTGCTCGGGGACCCTTGCCTAGGGGCCATCTCCCCCAGGGACAGGGGTCCCAGGCACCCAGCTGTGGCATGTGAATCCACAGGGATTCAGTCCAGCCCACCTGCATGGATGCTGGCACCTCGCAGCCCCCTGCAGCTCTGCAGAAGAGGTCGGCCGCATGAATCCTGCTTGGCAGATGGAAAAGGGACCTGCCAGAGGCAGCACGGCTTTCCCCAGCTGCAGCAGCAGCACTCCTAGGCAAGGCAGCTCGGTTTCTTCAATCTGTGGGACCACATCACCACCCTCAGCCAGCCAAACTTCTCAAGGGAGGAGATCCTCGCTTTGTATCATCTTTATAATGCTTTCCAAATACCACATAAACCCCCAAAGACTAATGCTTGAAATATATCTAGCCAGTTGACAAACAGACCTGGGTTTGCCAACACAGCTTGATTCAAGTCCACCAAAAAGAAGCCCCACTGACCTCAGGCTTTGCCTTCGTATGAGGACAGGTGGAGGTGGCAGCGAGGAGAAGGGCTGTCCTCGCCCAGCACAGCCCTCTGGCCACAGCAGCCCAGAAGTCTCTGATGCCAGGCTTGGCAGGCATAGGCATGGTGAGAGCTGGATGGGGCTGGAACCCCCCTGTAACTCTTTGAAAATGTATCCCATAAAAAAAGTGACTTTTCCCAGCATCCTACAGTTTTTAAAAATAAATAAATAAATAAGTATCATCAAAAGCAGCAGAGTCTCCCAGCAAGGCAGGCGTCAGCAGAGCTGGGCTCAATCACACTGCATGGGAGGGGAAGTCCCCAAGACAGAGAAGCAAATGGGTGTCTGCAGCACAGCATAAATTAATACAGCAGCTGCTGCTTTTGCAGGGAAATCAAGCCCCAGCCATTCCCTTTCACCAACAGAAACTTCACAGACGCACTATAGGATATTTCATTACTAAGTATTTCAAATTTTCAACATGAAAAATATTCCCTAGCATTCGGTACATTATTTGTTTCATAGGGAGGGGATTAACATTCCTGGGACTCAGAAAACAGGCACATACCACTGAAGCAAGCAAATATGATTATTGCTTTGTTTTCACAGGTCCTCGTGCAGGCGACTGCAGGTCTCGATACACTTCAGGCCTCTGTCAAAGTATGGCACCCCTTCATTAACACTTCAAGGGCTCTGGGTCTGGGGAGGGGAAGGACTCCAGACTCGGAGGCAGATTCTTCACCAGTTTACACCATGTAAATGTGGGATTACTCCTGATTTATGCTGGTATGGCTGAAGGTAGCACCTGTTCCCTTGTATTTATATACGTCTTCTATAAAAGATAAAAAAATCAAAACACACGCACACAAAAAAGACATTATTGTCTCTTTTACACCATAACTCTGGAATAGCAAAACCAACTCCAGATAGTCAGAATGTCTTGGGGAGGTGATCAGGCCCAATGGCTTTATTTCCAGAGCTCTGCTTCACCTCCAAATTTTAAAAATGGGATGTTCATGCTCTGAGGCAAACCTCATTTTCCAGCTCAAACATTTTATGCAATATTTTAGTAGGTTGTTTTATACTGCCGTACAGTCTCCAATTTTAAGTATTATCAATAATGTATTCTTCCATGTAACCTCTTTAACACTCACAATAGAATAAACTAAAAAAAACCCACATCAACAAAAAAATTGTCTCCGCTTGGCAATGCTGTGTGAATGCTAAATTTCCCATTTCACAATGCAGCCATCACTATAAAACTCTGAGGGCGGATTAACGCTCTTCTGGTACTTCACTGTATCAGAACATGGATTTGCAGACAACAGCTGCAGCAAATTCCCTTGACTGAGAAGAATTACAAGTATTATCACCTAGATCATTAAACTGGGTTCATAGATTGCAGAATGTCTTCAATCAATTCATCTAAGATAACTTGAAGCCAGCTGGACCCCCTCAGTGAGAACTTGACTTAATTGGCCAATAAGTGGCTGGAAAAGGTGCATGCGATTTGATAAAATTACAGACTGCAGAAGTGATTACAGTTTGGAGAACCGCAGAGGGTAGCCTCCAGGTCAGCCCTTTTGGAGAGGGCTAAGTTAATGTCCACTATTAAGTGCTGCTGTGAAAAATGTTGGCCCACTTGGTGCTCAGATGTAAAGTGTATCCAGGTCATTCCTCAGCTGATGGAGGGAGAGATGTGCACATTTATCACTGCTCTGGCCTCATTTCTGCCTTGGTAATAGTCATACGCTAACAACTGCTGGCAGTTTCATGGTTTTCTGGGTACCCTTCATTTTATTGGCATAACTAAAATATTATCTGAGCAAAGCAATCCATCTGCTAAAGAAAAACACTTTCCTTCAATTATGTCCCCTGAGTCTTTTCTTAAGAAAGGTTAAAGCACCAGGAGTTGAAAAATATACATTAGTTTGTTTTTATTCTTTCCAATCTACTGCAAATATGCTCGCTTGTTACTGGATAAGCGGTAGGTCTACATATTTACCACCACAGAATGTTAGGGAATATGCCTAGCTCTAGGAAAAGGGTAAATCCACAACATCGGATTAGCATTTAGGTACAAATCATTATTTAAAAACAATTGCCTATCCTCCTCCCCACTCCCCCCAAAAAAAAGATAGAAGAGATTGCATAAGCAATTTCTCTGTAATTTTATATTTAATAATGAAATAGATCAGGTAATTTGCAGAACAGCAATATTTTAAAAAATGGAGATGCAAAGAGTGCAAAGAAACCATCGCGTTACTCGATTGTGTTAAACATCACGGAAAAACAGAGCTTGATCCTGCTTGTGCTCAGCAGGCAGGGCTCCCATTGACCTTGGCGAGGGGCTACCGCATGCGGGTGCCTCGCAGGCATTAACCCTTTTGTTAGAGCCCACCCCAAGACAGGGCTTGCAATCACTTCTGCACCGATAGAGTGTATCTGCTGGGATTCCATGTTGCTGAGGCTGCATATTTTTCATGGATTGGATAATTTTCACGGGTTTTGTTTTGTTATTTTTAAATCCCTACCTTTTACAGAGCTAGCTCCAAGACTCAGGTATCTGATGCAGATATTCAGAAGTAGCTTGGGCTCATTTCAAGGATTTTTTTTTTTGCTGATAGCTAAGTTGTTTTAATAGTAAATGGTGTAACACACAACCAAAAGCCTAGGGGTTGCACAGTTTACTAGATGTGTGCAAAACACAATGAAGTATGGAAGGACAAGTTACGCATCTTAGCATCAAAACAGGGAAGGATGGGGCTTTAACAAAATTATTTTAGGCTGCAGGTATTAAGTCAGAGAAGAACTCTACTTAAAAATAAGGTACAAAATGCCTACTTTTCATAAATGCTTTCCGTTCATAGGTTGGAGCAACAGCCAAAATCCAGTTTTATTTCACCTGCAGACAGAAATTAGGTTGCCATTCGGTTGCTGTATTTCCTACCATATAAAAGAACATATGTTTCTTACCAAATAACCACAGAAGTCCCTTCCCACCCACCCACCCACAAAGCACAGTCGCTCAAGGCACAGGATGAGATAGGCTCTGTGTGGAACTGGTCTGCAGGTTTTGGGTGGAACATCTGTTAATGGGAGCTCTCCTAGGAGAGGAGGTGTCAGGTTTGGTTTTTCCTTTACTGTGGGGAGAGGATGCCCTTTTCCAAATATTCCTGGTGAAAGCAATTAATTTTGGTCATGTAAAAATGACCCTTCACTTTGAAATGTTAATGCAGAGAGTGAGAAAGAAATTGAAAAGGGGTCAAAGCAAACCAAGGTGTCCCCAGATTGTCAACAGGACCACGCAGCAGTCCCTCCACTCCGCCCCCCATTTTTGGTCTCCCCAGAATTTTGTGGAATAAACTTATTTTAGCCTGCAGTCCTCTGGGAATTGTAACTCTGTCCTGGCCACAGAGAAGTGCCACTTGGTGGGACTGAGCTTCATGGCTGGGACAGGGACTGGCCCCAGCTTGTCCTGTTCTCTGGGATCTCCTTTCCCCACAATGACTTTTGTCTTTCCCCCTGCCCCTGCAGATGTGCTTATCACCTTCTGCATTTGGGACACTCATCCCAAACCTCTGCGTGGAAACATGGTACCCATCACGGGCACAAAGAGGTCAGGGATGTTTCGATCCCTGGTCCTGCCACTCCAACCAGGTATTTCAGTTAAATGGGTAGTACTTTGTTCTGATGTCTTTATTGCTAGAAAAGATGTTCATCTTTCTTGCTGTCTTACATGGGAGAGAGTAGAAAGGCCTTAGCTGCACTGGGTATTCACACTCTCAGCCCATACGCCAGCACAGGCAAATTATTTTCCCTACTTAGCTCTTCAGTGTTGCCTTGCTGGCTAAGCCCTGATGTGAAAAATCCCTTTCCAGGCAAATTCCAGCATTTTAAGCATTGTCCTGATTTAGCAGAAGGGTGCTGCCTGCCAAGACTTACCTTTCAATGCATGGTGGATGCCCAGGGGGCTGCCAGGTCTCTGCTCGCAGCTCTGCAAGAGCGGCCCTGCATGGCCAGGGTCAAACTGGAACCACGTGGCTTCATTGCCACCGCATGCCCAATGTGACCTTGAACGCAATGGCTCCATCCACCAGCCTGCAACCAGTCGGGTCTGCCACCTAGCATGGGAGGAAAAGGGAAACTGATTGAGTTGTCCATGATTTAATCACATTAGCATCCCTAGTGCTGCCACTTTTCATGTCCCCACAAGCTCGGGCCATGTTTGCGGTTACTGGAGCTCCCACACACCCTGGGGCGCTGGGTTTCAGACACGCGCTGAACTGTCGCTTGCAAATTTAGAAATCTATTTTTAAAGCAAACTAAGCAAACAACGGTGCTTTCTCTGCCTGTCATAAAGATCATTAAAGGAACAGTTGCTGGCGGGGATTTCAGTGGCAAACAGGCCAGGCTTGGCAGGGCAGGACCTTTGCTCCAGCTCACTGCTTTCAAGCTGAACCGAAGCGACGGCCCTCGGTAGCCCGTCATGCCACCAGCCCTTCATCAGGAAGCTTCAGCCAGCAGACCAGCGTGGGCTGATCCAGCAGTCCCCAGAAAAACTATCTGAGAGCTTTCACCTTTGAAGGGAGCAGCTCTCCAGGTCAGTCCTGTTGCCCAGGAGGAGAGGGTGAAGCCCACTGTGGTGTTCCAGTACAGCCCTGTGACCACCTTGGCCTTTCCTCTTCATGTACAGATGGGAGTCCCGGCAGCCCTGCTGTGCTCACTGCTGCAGCTCTGGCATCGTGCTGCGGGCCTTGCGGGGTTCCGTATTTTCCTGAAGTGGCTCTGGCCCCCAGATCTGCTCGACCGCCTGAGAATGGCAACCCCACTCCAAACAGCGAGTGTTTCTCTTGTCATGAGCAGAAATGCAAGAGCCAGCACCAGAAAGAGAACACAAACACATTTCATATTTTCTTTAACATCAAGATCTTTAAGACCAACTCACTTCCCTGCTCCAGACTTGCAGTGACTAAGGACTGCGATGCTGACTACCCATTGTGTACAGCTGTGGTCCCACTCGTCCCTGCTCAGG
This sequence comes from Falco rusticolus, assembly GCF_015220075.1. Taxonomy (NCBI): domain Eukaryota; kingdom Metazoa; phylum Chordata; class Aves; order Falconiformes; family Falconidae; genus Falco; species Falco rusticolus. The sequence goes on from NC_051197.1 coordinate 18,444,183, forward strand.
CTGAGCAGGGTGGTGTCCCCCTGTTTCAGGTGCCTCCACAGGGCAGCATGGAACCCTCAGCCTGGAGATGCTGGAAGCCAGGGCAGCAGGACCACTGCCTGCTCCTGCACAAGGGTTAGCACAAGGGTTAGCACAAGGGCAGATGGGTTTGAAGCCAGACAGGGACCACCGAGGCAGGGAGCCCTTCCTGCCACTGCAGAGAGAGGCTTGAGGAGGGGGACAGAGAGGAGCCCACAGCTGCCCAGATGTTACATTCTCTTTCCTGCAGCTGAGTTGCTGGAGCTGCTCGAGCCACCCAGCCCAATATTTTCCATTTGGCTACAGCAATCACTGCAGTCTAGGGGCCAGCAGAGAAGACCCACTGCTGAGAGCCCTGTACTAAGCTAGAGAACAGGGAGTGGGAACGGGCAGATCCCACGGCTGAGCTATAGGCAAGGCACTATTTATTGTACCCTGCAGGTAAGGGCCAGAGCCACACACTTTACTCAGCAAACAATGGAGATGTATGGGTCCACTGTTTGGCATGTTCCAAACATTGCACTCCATCAGCATCCTTAGGGTGTGTGTATTATTTTTAATTGTTAGACACAGAAGTAACTCAGATAACCTTTCCTTCCTTTTTTGTCTTTCAGGACCACAAATGTGGTGTAGAAAGGAGGCTGTTTGTACACGGAGGAGAAAAGTCTATTTTCTGTTTACTTTGAAAAAGCCTAGTATTGACTTCCATTTATCTTCCAATAAGTCCTTGTCCAATGCAGCTTGGAACATAATCTATTCCAAGGGCAGGTGTTCTTTAATGAGAGTGCTGAAATCTCTTTTTTTTTTTTTTATACTCCATTCATTAAAAGGGAAAGAGGAGGGGGGGGGGAAAAAGAAGAGAGTTAGAAAATGGCATGAAAGCATATTATCAGTAAATTGTTTCCACTGTGTTTGTGACTGTTCTTAATGTTTTATGAATATGCTAAAAAATTTGCTCAGGCATTTTTCCTTGGGCAGTCTAGTTAATTACTTATTCAGAGAGCTTCTACTCCATTCCTTGCAAAATGTGTTGTGCATTAATTCTGATTATGTACAAAAACCCACCTGCAAGGAAAAACTCTGAATCAGTAATGCTGATAAAATGAGCAGCTCTCCTGGGGCTTTACTGAGAAACAGGATACTGGACAGAATTAGAATCTTGTAGCTAAGGCTATTCATAATGTCATTAACATAAAGGCAATTAAATGAGTTTTTAACCTACAACCCTTTATTGTTATTAATGAACATTAGAAAAACACAGGAGATAAAATTGGTAATTATCTCTGCACCAAGCTATGCAATAATGTGTTTAAATATAAAACCAAAACAAATGATTATTGTTAGTATTTTCAGTAGCAGAAGCCCCAAGGAGCAGCTCAGTCACATTTAATCACATGGTACTACACCAAGAGGGTTAATTAAACGAGGGCTTTACCTTCAGCATGCTTGGTTATTCTGTTTAATATGGAATCAACAAACAGAAATGCCAATCTGCAAAATATTCCAGGCAGTGCCTTTACCTTCAGGTGAGCCACCTTTACAAAAACCAAGTGCGGTTTTGTTCCCTCCAGGACAAGGAGTTGCAGTCCTGTAATCAAGTTTTTATTGTCACATGCTTTCAAAACCAATTCCAGAAACAACTGTATAAATCCTGGCTCATAGCCCAAGCTTATCATTCTGTAAAAAAGAATTTGGGAATTCAAAACAGACGGACATTTTACAGTAGATGGTAAATGTGGTTGCAGCACCACAGCCTCCAGTTACAGTAGTTTGCATAAAAAAATGGATCCACTACTTAAGCAGTCATAAATTACAGAGTATCTTCTAAAGGGGAAATACATTAAAGCTCAGTGAAATAGCCTATATCTAGATGTGAACTTATTAATTCGATTAAAGTTTTATGATATAAATCTCCAAAATAGCTTTAGCATCCATCTTTTTTAATAGTTTTTTTAATGTATTTACATTGTTTTGAGGGTTCAGAAATCTATTTTCTGGGCAATATGTAGCTTAACAAATGACAGCTAATACATTTTATCTTCCATCTCAGTAGACAAAGCTTTCCTAAGGAAGGTGTCCTTTAACATGTCCAGCTATAGGGAGCAAAAGGGAGGAGCTGAAGCCACCTAAAGGCTGTGCAGGATCCACCACTGGTTTCATCAAGCTGCACATGCTGTTGCTGTGAGATCCCCCTGGTCAGATGCTGCAGGGAGCTACCCTGTCCTGCATCTCCGTGCCCCCGTGTTTCATGGGGATGGGTTGGTGAAAGACCATTCCCGGCAGCAGAGAGGAGAATGCTGTATAGGAGCAGAGGGGAAACAAAAGAAGGAAAATTCAAAGGGCAGTTGGCTGACATGCTGAATGTAAGGATATCTGAGGACACCATGCCAGCAAGGGCTGAATATGAGGGTGCAGAGGAGGCCTGATTGAAATACAGCTATACAGCTACTTTTTCCCTAGAAGATATCCTTTCTGGGACTGCTAAAGAAGTGAGAAAGCACAAAGGATTTAGTCAAGAGGAAAAATAACCAAGATGCTCCCTTTCTCTTTGGGAAGTCTGTCTAGTGAGACAGCAGAGGAAGCATTAGGAAAAGACAAATATGTAAAGGATAAACAATCAGCAGCACAGTTTATAACAGCATACACTGTCAGTCAAACCAGCTGCTTCTTTTGACAGACATCCAGCAAGGAAGAAGACGACTTGATCACTCAGACATCTGGAAAAGCTTGTGAAAAACTCCCTATTATACTCAAAACCAAATGTTTCGTGAGTGCAAATACCTACATTTCACCCTTATGCAGGGAGCCCTGGCAAAGCTCAGAGCTGGATCTCACGAGAAGCAAAATCACCTACTTGGCTTAGACACAACTCAAGTCTAAGGGAAAATATGGGTACACTGAGAAGACAGAAGCAGAGGAGAAGATACAGGAACAAGTATCAGCATAAATGTTTTTCAGTATAAAGATCAGATGGGGCCTATCAAGGGCTGATGGCTGGAAGGGTGCAGATCCCAGAGCTGGAGGGAAAAGGCTGCTTTATGGGGTAAGGCAACCAGAACAGGACAGAGACACTCACAGGTATTTTTGATGTTGCTGTTCAGCTGCTCCCAAGCCCTTTTTTAAACACACACAGCCCTCTCCACCACCACCTGCATTGCCAGCGATATGTGGGATCACTGGCACTGACATGCCACGCTGTTAAACAGCAAGTCATGGACAACCATGGTATTATAACCAACAACTCCTTCAGATAACTTAACAGCTCTAAATACCTGAAAGGTTTTCCCAAACAGCTACAGATTTCTCTTCCTCCTGATGTAGAAGCTGATTTCACTTGCTTGCGTAAGCCTGCTATTCACTGGTGTAATAAGAAAAGGCCCAGGCTACTCAAGTGCTGTGTAGATGCAGAAAGGATCTGCATACTAACCAGCTTCTCCAAGTAAAAAAAGTATAGCTGGTTTAGTTTCTTTTGAACTGGAAGATGTTGTAGGAAGCCATTAAGCTAGGTGAGCTGTGGCGGAGGTGAGATGGCCTCCAGCATTTTGTGTGTGAGCGTGCAGCCCTGGCAGCAATGCACAGCCGCAACAGGGAGAAGCACAGCATTGCTTCTGTCCCTGAGGCACCATGCAGGCAATGCTGCAAACACACAGCCCCACGTCCTACACGTCCCATTGCTTGGCAGCCTGCAAGCATACATGGGCCACCGCACCACTCCTCTCTCTCTACCCAGGCAGCTGCCTTTGGATGCTCTGCCTTTATGTTTTCTGGGGAAAAAATAGAGACACACAGCTGAACAGAAGCATATACTGTGTGCTGGCTTTTGGGCATCCTTTTCTAGTCTTTTAATTTTAGATCACTAGTTCATGACTTACCTCCAAATGCGACCCTCTTCCCTTCACCAAGACAAGAAGTGCAACAATCTTTCCATACTATGATGAAGCAGATGCTTGTTTGCATTGAAAGCTCCTTGGGATGGGGCCAGACAGCAGCATCCTGCTCCAGCCCCATGGCTCTGTGCACCACTGCACTGGAAGGAGGCAGCATTGGTCGGCATGTCCAGATGGGTGTATCTAAAAAAGCCCAACCGAAAACACAGCGGCAAATCGTGTTTGATGAGGGCAAGAACAAGGTAATACCTGTTAGAAGAAAAATTTCATTACACATAAATTGGGGGACTTAAAAATTGCTGCAGCCCCTTGTTTCATCCAAGACAACCATGTGACACAATGGTGATCCAAAAGCACAGCAACATTCCAAGGAGAAGAGGAGCACTGTGCCCCCAGCTTCTGACATCAGCATGCCTGCATCAGTACAAACATTCCTACTATGCTCAGCTGAAACCCACGAACCTGGGAATAACCCACTCCCAGCAGGGATCAGCTCCCTGGAACCATCCACCAAGGCGTCTGGTCACAGCTGCCACAGTGAGGGGAGCACAGAAGAAATTCAGTCAATTCTAGTGTGACAAATCCTATCTTCTTTATAAGCTTAGGCATGAAAGAACTACAAAGTCTATATTTTATTTATAGTATTTTAGTGGATAAATTACACTCTTGTTCCTTTTTTTTTTCCAGATATCAAGTGTTTACAGTGACAACAGCCTGTTGTCTGTCATTCAGAGGGCTGGCACCTGTCTGGGTAATAGCATGACTCAATATTCCTGAAGTACTAGATTTCTGTAAGAGAAGAAAAATCAATAACTGTGACAAGTGCTATCCATTAGAGCTTGAGAGCAGAGAGCACACAATTACACAGTGTCATTTCTTTAATATAACGAGACTGTAAATGAAAATTCTTACAATTGAGCTTTGAGGGATAAAAAAACTTTCAAAGGCAAGATGACCATGAGCTACTTAACTTCTCAGGGCCAAGATGGTCAACATCAGGTGAAGCTCAGGGTTCCTGTCCTGGCAGATGATGGTCTCTGAGATCAATAGATCCCTACGCAGAGATCAGAGCAACAGCAGCCATCAGTATCAGCCATCAACATCAGCTCCGCATCCCAAGGCAGAGGCAGAAATGTCTTTTTCCCCACACAGCTCTGCTTTTTCTTCACCAGGCTCACTAGAGCAGAACAATACTTGCGTCCAAAATAAGTTATATACATTGAAATAAATCTCTATTTCAATATTTATGGTATATGCTTATACTCTGCCTAACAGTATTTCTAAGCATTCGGTGAATACGGACAGCGGGAAGAAATGCAATTTGACTGGTATCAGGAGCACGGCCACCCTCTGCTCTCCAGCTCCCTTCCCACCCCTGGTCTCCTTCATTGTTCGGCTTTATGGCCTTGTGCCACTTGGGCTGATGTTTCCCTTCTAAATGGCATTTCAGCTTTGGCCTCCCTCGCTGCCCAGCACCCTTTCCCGGATTAGCTCTTGGGTGCCATATGGTACAAATGGCCTGCCGCACACTCGCGCAGTCAGTATTTAAAAACCTGCCAAACTGCTGCCTGGGTTGGCAGCCTGCCTGGTGGCTCCGTGGGCTGCGGAGGGAGCGTGATGCTGCCTGGAAATAATTGAGATGGGGCTCTGCCAGGCTGCGCGCAGCAGCCCTGGGAGCCATGCTGCCCTCACCCCCCCTCCCCACCTCACAGGCAGGCATTCCTACACATGCCCACCCTTTGCCACTGCTCCGCTTCCCCAGCTGCCCTGCTTAGGCAATAAGGAAAACATCAGTCGTTTATCTCAACCATTTTTCGTTTCATTTGAGGTATGTGCCAGGGAGAGAAGCACACAAGTCCCCAGGATGCTCCCTGCACAGCAGTACAAGGAGCCATCCCCAGCTCCTGGCTGCGACGGGGCACCCAGCCACACAAGGATGGCTCCCGACAGCAATGTGGAGGAAAGGCAGGGCAGCAGGACCACTGGGAACTCGCTGAGGTTTTCTCACCTCACCATAGGGGTCCTTCCCTAAAGCATACATATTCCTCCTCTCGCCATGGCACGGTGCACGTCCTTAGTTGCAGGACTGATCACCCCTGGAGACTTGGCCTGGAGAAACTGAGAACTGAGGTGAGCCCTGTGGGAAGTCTGTAGAAGTCTGGTCACTGGTCTCAGAGGAGACAAAAATCACATAAAAAAAAGCAACAACTAGAGCAGCAGACTTCTTGCAGTACCTCTCACACAACACAGCCCTTTTCCCCCTCTTCCCACACCCTCTTGCAGCCTGACCAAGCCTCTGCTTTCCCTCGTGGCACAGCAGTTCATGCTCCACTTTCTCTACCAGTCAGACTGATATTTTTGCTTAATTTTTTTTTACCTCCATGAAAGTAGACTTTCCATCTTCCTGTTGTTCTAGAGGCAGATACATTCAAATGGCTGGGTCATCTTACACCAAACCCCTTATAACTTTGACTCCTTTTAGTTCTTTATGAGATTTTGTTCCCAGGTTTTGGCTGAGAGCTTCTCTGGGACCTCTCCAGCTGCAGGGCTTCTCCCTAGCAGTGGTCCAGTCCTGGTCCCAAGCCCTGCTGCTAGTGCTGTGAAATTGTTTTCGTCCAGTGCCATTTCATGAAAAATACAGACTAGGTCCCCAGTCTGCCTAAGTGCCACCCTGCAGTGGATGTGACCTACCATCCCTCCCTGGTGCCAGGGGCCACGTGGTGGTTGTGGCACAGATGGGCAGTGTGATGGAGGCCGGTGTGAGGCTCACAGGAGGAGTACTTGGAGCACATCAGGGCCACCGAGGTCCTGGACCCACCAGCTCCCTGAGGCCACAGCAGCTGTGTACATGCTTGGTGGCACCTGGAAAAGGTCATGCCTGGAAACCCTGGCATTGATGAGAGGTGACTGTTTTCCAGACTACTCACCTAAAATACAGTCATCCATCTCCTTGGAGCTGCCCATGAAGCAAAGCACCTCAAGCATCTGCAAACAGCTGATAATGCAGGGTCAGGCATCCAACTTCACTTATGGCTGAAGAGGAGGGGAAAACTTGCAACTTCTCTGTCACTTGCTATTGGGCAAATCAGTCAGCAGTTTATAATGTGATGTTGCCCCTTAAAGAACATCATTTTCTATATTGGTAGCTCGCCAACTCCAGATAACCTCCAGTAGAGCATCAAATTTGCAGGTGTCTTCATTCTTCCTAGATTGGACTTCAAAGCTTTAACGTTACCTACATGTATTTGTGTGTTATTTAGCTCTTGTTAAACAAAGCTTTGCCCTTCAGTCACAGTGGGGAGTGGGTAGAAGAAAGGCAATATTAGAATAAATAAATTAAAAAAAAAACTATTAAAGGAAACACAGGATGAAAACCCTTCTGACAGAGACTGGTGGCTACATCGGTAGTTCCCATGCAACAGTGAAGAAAGCAGCAGCACTGCGGTTCTGATGTATTCTGGTGAATTATTTGTACAACGTGCCTACACAAAACTTCAGATGAAACAGTCTCTTTATAAGCTTTTGATAGCAAGGAGTGAAGTGGCTTTGCCATTACTTCTGTTTGTGAAATGAAAGCAATACTGAGTCTTGGTGTTCCTGGATGGAGCCGCTGATCATTGCAGTGACAGCCAAACTAGCTTTGCTTGTTTGTTGTTTACCTTATGCTAAGGGGAAGGAATTTCTTTGCTGTCATTGTATCGTGTGATGTGGTAAAACACAATCCACGCGCAATATGCGCAGAAATTTCAAGCCAGCAGTATTTATTACCCGTGCATATACAGTACATATTGCTGCTTTGCTGTCAGTGCTGCTTGCAGTACTTTAGTGAAAATAAAAAGGCATTTACATCTAGAGTGCCACAATATGCTTTGACAGCACAGGTATTGCAAGGGCTGTAATATGATTTGCTAATGCACCACATGCACACGGGTGAGAAGGAAGGCTCGACCATGAATGCCTGGAAAGACTGACAGTACACAGAAGGAACTCCTAAAAGTGACATTTGTAATCTCTTGCTATATGGGCAGCGCTCATATGCCCAGACGTTACCCTAGGCATTCCCACTGTTGGCAACAAGGAGCAGTAGCTCCTGGGAAGCCTCGCTGCCTGCACAGGTGGCTGGGGTGTGTTTGAAGTGGAATTTGGCCAGGACATGAATCTCCCTAAGAAACATCAGTTGATCAAAAGCAGTGAGGACCTGACTAGTCATTGGATCCAGGAGCCTGGTATTTTACATGTGAGACAATATTTTAATGAGATCAAAAGACCCAAGTATAAGGATCCTAGGTGAACCGCACCACCCAAAGCAGTCTGAGCAGATTAAAACACTTCAGAAGCAGCTTTACTTCAGCTTTACCATTCAGCTTTTTACTTCAGCTTTACCATTAACCCTAGCAGGTTCCTACAGTCTGCTACATACAGTGCAGCACAAGATCCTCCATTTTCCCCAGATCATCCAAGAAATAAACAATATGCAACTGCTGGACCAGCCACACATGTTCTCTTGGAGAACAGCAGAGAAGCCAAGGTATTGCTCTTTCTCATTGAAAGTGCATAGCTAAGCCTTTTATCCAGATTTCTAAAGAAACAAGACCTATACTAACTTGTAGGACATGGCAGCAGCCACAGTGGCCTTTCCAGACAACCGAAGAAAAATCAGTATTTGGAAATGCAGCAAATAGAGGAGTTCATGTTTAGCTTGCATCATTAAGCAACTTCTCCTCCCTAGACTCTGCTCCCAGACCTCTGCTAGGCCATGGTATGCGACATGGTGTGGTCAGTCCTTTCTCCATCTCCCAGGCTCCAGCCTTCCTCAGGATCCTGCTCTCCCACCCCCATAACCATCTGGATCACATCGAATAACAACGATGATTCCCACCTCCCAGGCACATGCAATGCCAGGTCTCATGAATCTCCAGCTTCAACAAGATCTCTGTGCTCAGACTCACACCAAGCCCAAAATCAAATCTCAAAGACAGAGAAACGTCAGCTTACACAGAGAGTGGGTTCACGTGCAGACAGACAAGTGCCTCCTTTGGAAAGGGCAGGTTTCCTTACCCATAAATTCTACTCAAACATAAGAAAGCCTTTTTTAGTTTAAGAGTGGCCAAACTCTGGAACAAAGGGATTGTGTAGACTCCGTCCTTAGAGATATGCAAAACCCAATGGCATATGGGCCTGAGAGCATCCTGCTCACCTTGGCCCTGCCTTTTAGCAGTAGGTGGTTGGACTAAATGCCATCCAGGCATCCCTGACAGCCCCAGCTATTCTGTGACTCTGTTTGACTCATATGATTTTATGGTGGGTTTGAGAAAGAGACAGGACAGGGATCAGAGTGTTTAGGATTACAGAACCACAGACTTGCATGGCACACATACGCTTATGTTTTAACGGTAATATCGAAGGAACACAAGAGAACTATGTCTTAAGCTGATACAACAGGCCACAAGGAAATCCAGTGCTCATTTATAAAAGAAGACTCATCACAAGCCCTCAGTGACAGCCAAGCACTTGCTTGAAATCTCTGGACTAGTTACATAAAAAAGCATTTGTGTGCAACATTATTAAACCAAATGTTTTATTTATGCCACAAATATTCCAGACCAGGCTTTGCCACGAAACGTTCCAGACCAGGCTTAAAGGAGAAAGCAAGCAGCTGTAAGAACCCCACAGGTTTGTTGCAATTTCCTGGGCTTTAACATGACAACTTCTCTAGCAAATAGTTACCCCTCTCAGATCTCAACACTCAAAATTCCCCACCAAATTCAGCTGTTTTAAAATTGGTCCAATGTTCACAGACAGAACTTGCAAAGAAAGAAAAGAACACCTGATATATTTCTTTCTTTGGCCTCTGATCTTGAACCTGAGGAAGTTGTGTGCACTGATGCGCTTGGGAAGAAGTCTCAGGCAAAGGTAGTGAAAGCATTTGTGTGTTAATACTACACAATGTCACTTTTATTGCAACCTGTATGTCAAAGCCACCTCCCCTACATGTGGCTGGCCGTGCCTGTTCTCAGGGCAGAACTGGCACTGGGGGATGGCTTCCTGCTCTGCTCCCTGAAATCGCAGAACTCCACAAGTTCGAGGGATGCTTAGAAGGGAAACACAGCAGCAGCTGGGCTGTGCTGGCAGCTAGCTGCAGCCCAGGGAGCAGCTCTAGGTTCCCAAACTCTCTAGGGTTCACCACCCAGTTTGGGACTTCCCCCACCCCCAACATGAACATTTTCACCTCTGCAGTGGGGCAGGGTGCTGGCATAAGTGACAGAAGCTTCTCTGAAGCAGGCACTGCCTGTCTTTCGTTCCCAAGGCTGCAGTCCCACAGGCTCTGCCTGCAAAAGGCAGGCAAGCTGAAGGTTACCTGTAAGCCCCAACTCGGCACCCTGACTTGATGACTTCTTCAGAAGTTGTAAAACATCCTCTTGCAAATCCCTTTGCAGACGGGCTTGGAGGGAAGGGAGGTTAGAGCAAAGCTGTCTCCTTTCCCAGAGCAGCCTTCAGTGCTTCTGCCGCCTGAAAAGTGAGAATAAAAATTATTCACATTTTAAAAACCTGAACCTCCTCAGCTACTAGTAATTTTTTTTTTATCCCAGAGACATTAAGGTACTGGGACTTACTGGGATCAAGCAGCACATGACGCTCTGTGCTCTCTAAAGCAAACCAAGAGCCACTTTCTGCATTACAGCTGACGCAGGAGTTGTCACTAGCTTTGCACTTTCTTGACTTGTGCTACCTTGAGAAGAAAAGCACTATCTTCCTTCGCCTGCGTGCCCATCTCTGTTAATTGGTGACAACCGCAATCAGCCCCCCCAGGGAACCAATCCAAGGTACAGGGCACGGTGCTGTTCCTGTCGAGGCTATTATCCTGGGAGTCTGCCCCACTGGGAAGTATAAACCTGCACCAAGAAAACCTGCTACTGGCGAAGCAGATTTTTCCTGCCTGGTTTTATTCCAGCTACAGGGCATTACAGAAAGACAGGCCTTTGTATTGCAGCTATCTTTTAGGCTGTTTCCTTCTTGCTGAATATATTCTGCAGAGCTGTTCTTTGCAGTCAAAACCTCTGCGTTACAGACAAACATGTATTACAACGAGAATATTTGATTGGAATTTGATGATGGCTGGGACTAGAAAACACCACTGTAATAGTTGAGATCCCCGTGCTGAAAGGACACACTGTTAACTGAAGTAAATATGTTGCTATGAATTTCTGACTTAATTGACAGAACATTTTATAGTGTGAACTTCAAAATCTCATTAGGAATGAATCAGGCTGAGGCTATGGTCCTGTAACATTTTTAATACCAACATATAGCAGGCCTACTTGGAGTTGATATGACTTCTTGATCAAGCAGTTGAGAGATTTCAACATAATTTAATGCAATCAATTATAATACTTCATGCCAATATGTAAAACTGAATTGGATTAAAAGAAATACCATCTCCAAATTGTGGCCTGACAGACAAGCCCCAGCATTTTCAGCCGCTCTTAGTTCACATCCACCCCTGACGTGCCTAAGATAAAGGAATAAAAGCATTTCCTTATGAGCCCCATAGGCGTGAGGTGCCCAGGCGGCTGGCTGGGCAGCACCAGGTGATCTCGGCACAACTGAAGGGTTCCATCAGCAGCTCCTTCTCTGCTACAAGGACACTACATTTCAGCACTTGACTACGTTACCCCTGTCATACTCGCTCTTATTATGGCAGTACGACTTAATTCTCCACAGCTTCGCTGATAATATTACAAAATGAAGCACAATGGAAAGATCCTCCAGACATTTAATGCCTGCCTGTTCCTGCTCAGCGTGTGGCCATACATTGCTGACAGAGCAGCATCCATAAGTCCTTCAGCCAGGACGCATGGCCCACCCTGTGCACGTAAGGTACAGCCGCCGCTGGCTGCATCCCTACCTCACGCCTCGGCTCCTCGCCCTGGCAAAGGCAGGTCGAGGTGTCGCGACGCACAGCTCCGTCAGCCAGCTGGGGAGTGTCCTTCACAGCCAGACCAGCCTGCTCTCCTCAGGAAAGGGGGGGTCCTCAGCCGGAAGAAGTTTGGAAAGCTGGAGTTTGGAGGGATTACATTTACAAAGGTCAGTTAACCAGGAATACCTAGCACAGACACTCTCATCTGAAAATGAGCTACTAGCAGTTGGAATAATAAGACTGATAAAGGCGTAGCAATTTTTTTGGCAAGAGATTTAAGGGGTAAAATATCCTGTCATATATGGTTGGTTACCTCTTTTAGCAAAATAGCTGTCTAAACAAATTACTGAATTATTTGAAACAAACCCAAGCTGTCCACCACCATCTCAGACCCTGTGCTTAGCTAATTTATTACATTTGGACATCTGACCTTCTGATGCTTGGGCACTTGCATGCCAGCACGGTCTCCCCACTGCAGCACCCCAGGAAAGTGGGGCTGGGGAAGGCAACAGGGCTGGGTGACACAGACAGCCCCTGCCCACACTGGCACCCCAGCCACCCGTGCTCTTGCCCTGCCAGACTCGGGGCTTGGCAGGACACACACCAGTCCTGGCTGGACCCCCCAGAGCCAAGGGCACAAAAATCTCCATTCACATCTCCAGGTTTATTCATTCACTGCTTCCTTCTGAGTCAAAGGGATGCCTGGGAGCTGGGGCAATCGTGTAATATCTGCTTAGTCCACCAGTACACAAATTAAAATATCTGACAGATTGCTAATGAGCTGATGTTGGAATGACTGGATAGTCTGTTATCGTTTGGCCATTCACAGTTTCTTCAGCAGCCCATCTGTGCGCCAGGCACAGCTATGGGGGAGCAGCCTGGGACAGTTCCTCCATTTACACCTTTTGCCATTATCGGCCTGTGGGGAAGGCCTTTAGCAATTAAAGTTTTATCAAACATATTGTCATCTTTCCCACCCTGTTAGTAAACCCCCTGCGCTGCTACAAAAGGTCTGCTTAACAGGAGGCTGGAGACGCAGCTATTCCGTACACATTGCTGTACCTGAGCCCCGTGTTTGTGCTCCAGCCTGGCAGCTTGGATCACTCACCGCCTCAGATGTGCAACACGCACCAGCAGCTCACAGCTTCCCCCTGAGCAAACCCTCCGAATTAAATCCTCACCCATATGGGCCACTTTCTGATAGACTCGCTTGCATTAGCCAGTGTTTGCATGCACTTACACGTTTGCTTTGAGGCCAAAAAAGAGAAAACCACCCTGGAAATCCCACACAATTATCAGTTTGGGCCATCGGAAAGGAAAAGCCCTGCGGCACCGGTCCCAGCAGGCCAGGGTTGCTGGGGAGGCAGACACAAAACTGAGGACAAGTGCTGGATTCTCCTACTTGCGCTGCTGAGGTGCTGAGACCTCACAGAGAGCTGCTGCTGGTGTTGGGCCAAGCCGGACAGCACACTATGGTTTCTGCAGGGCAAAGCTTCTGCAGAGGCACCGGTGCCATTGCAACAGACTGTGCGCAGGCATCAGCTGGGAGGTAAAAACCTCTGTAAACAAGTGATAACTGGGAAGAGAGAGCAAAGAAATGACAATTTGAAGGAAAAAAAAAACCCCACCAAACCACTCCTAAAACCTGTTTCTTCAGAAAAGTCACACAGCAGCTGGGCACAGCCAAAGCAAACTGTGCCTGACCTCAGAGGGAGCCCTGGGAGCATCCCCAGGCAGAGGCAACCCCACAGCCAGGGTCCTGCCTTCAGTAACTGGACAGAGCCCCTTGCTGCTACACACACTAATCCAAACTGCTTCCATGAAAAAAGGTTTGTGGGATCAGGCCCACACACTCAGCAAAGGCTTCTGCCTAGTGCTACCTAATGCCAGCACAAACATGAGAAATTAAAGATTTGTGCAGGAGTCCTGGTTTCATACCCCATGATGGAGAATTTATTTTTCTTCATTTGCAGCATCCTTTATAGGCAGAAAGTGAAGATATAAATTATGTTAGCATCCCATGTCAAAAACTGCTCCCTAGGGAAAAGGGACAAGGAGTGCTCATTTCTCCAGAAGACCAGAGGTGGGCTTGCTGGCTTGAGCCCCATACCTTCAATCAGTTACACCTTTAAAATTCCCACTGCCTACGAAGGTCTGCGTTGACTGCAGTTTCCTGTGGGCTCTGCAGCGCTGTAGATCTCAGGGTGGCAATTCTGTCCACCTAAATTAAGGTGAAAACAGGAAAGTGAATAGATTAAAAGGAAATTGCAGGGAGGTGGGAGGGTGTTACATGGCAGCTCTGTACGGAGCAACTTGTTCGGCTGCTTTGACAAATTACTTTCCTCACATGCAATTGCTCACACTGGAAATCTGAAACACAACTGAGAACATCAGTAAAAGGAAAGAGAGCAAAAGGGGCAAACAAAGCAGAAAAAACAAGAGGTAAAGCCCTGATGAACAAATTCCCTTTTTTCCTTCAACTTGTAAAATTCGGGCATAGCAGTGGAAGGTACTTCCAGGCAGCTCGAGCTTGCGTAAGAGGCAGAGAAGTGCAGGCATCTCCCTGACCTTGTTTGTCAGTATTACAAGAGGTCATATTTTCAGATGAATGATCTGATCTTGAAATATTCTCCAGTGTAATGAGTACAAATGAGCTTTTCTTCTGTCTCAGCCGTGTGTTTCTTTGCTTTCTCTGGTTTTTCATGCAAGGAACAGCCTTGTGAGGACTGCAGAAAGCAGAAGGAAGCTGAGCCGTGTGCTGTCTCTGCACTGATGGGTCATCAGAGTCACTGGACCAAAACCAGGCAAACCAAAGTGCTCTGCTCAGCCAGAGCACACAGCAAGCACTGCTGCCAGCTTTGCTATGCTGCTTCATCTGGCTGCCCAGCCCGCTGAGGGGCAGGCATAGCCCTGATCAGAGAGAAGGGCTATACATCAGTCTGACCCAGGAACACACAGGCTGTGGCCAGCAAAGCTAATTGTGGGAGATGATAGGGTAAATTTGCTCCAACATTATCACAAAGGGCTCCTTCCAGGGCCAAAGCAGGACTCAGTATCTCTCTAGCATCTCCTTTAGCTCGCCTAGTAGCTCAAGTACCACACAGTGTGCCCATGGTGGTGCCAGAGCTGCCAGGGAAGAGCCGCTGCACATCGCACAGCAGGCAGCTGGTGGCTCTGGTGGTGACCAGCACCATCCTGCCAGCAACAGGGCTGTGCCGGGCAGCGGCGATGCTGCCAGTCAGGCAAAAGTAACCAGTGGCACCAGACTGGCCAAGCTATGCAGAGGGGCAGTGCTGGGCATGGTGCTGGTGAGAGGCTGGGACCCCCAGGAGGGGTGGGCAGTCTTCACCTGCCTGACACCTGGGGTACAGCGTGCTGCCCTGGGGCTGCACAGCATCTGCTCCACACCTCAACATCCCCAAGGTGAGACACCTCACCAGCCACTGGGGGCTTTTGCCTTCAATGGAGCCAAGGGAAGCAGCCTGGCGAGCACCCGGGGCAGGCGGACCAGCGAGGCAGTGATCCACAGTACCTCCTGGAAACACACTTTGTGTCCTTGGCACTCAACAGGGAAACTTCAGTGAGCACAAAACATTCATCCCCTATAAAACCACACTGCAATAATCACCCTCTCTGTGCTAAATAAATTATAGGGGTTTTCCTGTCTTCTTCCCCACCCACCCCCACTCACCCCCAATAATTTAACTAGTTCTCAAATCACAAGTTATCAAGACTCCATTTGAATGCTGTGGTTTTCATGTATGAATCTTGGGTTAAACAATTCTTTCTCAAATAAATACTCCTTTTTCAGTTGGCACTGAAGCTTTTGTTGTTCACAGTAATCAAGCTCCCAGTTGGCTAACCTCTCACCTAACACGACGTCTTCATCTTTCATTTGAACGAAATTTATCATCCATAAGCAAAGACAGAAAATGTGTGAATGTCTAAAGCTTATGTAAATTAAGGGGCTATGCACACTGGTCCTAAAAATAGTAGATAATAACAAGCATTTCTTCAGCATACTATAATTATGGGCCTGCTGTCATCTCTTCCATTCTCTATAAGGTCACAGTTGTATTATACAAAATTTACAGTATATTATCAGTTAAAAACACAATAATTAGCAAGCACGCATCTTCCATCTTCAGCACCAGTGATGAATGTTCACAGTCAAAGCAAAAAAGAATAAAAGGCACATTGTTTGTTTTATGTGGACAATACACACTTAAATTTAATCATCAACTTCTGCTATCCAGCGGGCAATATTCTTTTGCTATTATAACACTATTTGCCAAGATCAGAGTACACCCTTGGGGTGAATTCATCCTTAATGAAGAGACAAGGAGCCAAATCTCTCACTATTACATCACTGACATACACTTAAACGTATTTCTTTAAATTTCATAATTCTGTATGACTTATTCTAGAATAACGCCAGGGTGAAAAACTCAGATGTTTTGAGCATTATAATAAACATTTGCACTAATATACCAAATATTTAACTCACAAAATTATATGTATTGAGAGAGTCTCTCCCATAACGCATGTCATTTTTTGGCTTTCTTGCATGCTGGAAGTTGGAAAAAGGATGAGGGAAACTGCACCTAGACCACAAGTCCCAAAGCTTCTAGCAAAGCCCCACTAAGAGGTAACTCAGCCACCACACTGGCCCATCCTCTCAATCTGGCCACTTCAGATTTCCCAGGGTGTAATGACCAACTGGCAGACATAGCTGTTCCACCCTCACCAGCCACCATGTCACCTGTGGTCATTCACAAAACAGCTACTCTAAAAAAAAAAAAAAAATCTTAACAGAGAGATCAGGACAGATGGCCTTTATTCCTTGATATCCAGATCAAGGATTAAAAAAACCCCAGAACTTGGAAAATGTTTGTAATTTTCTCAGTGAAACAGAAAAGAGAACAAAACGCTTTCCATTGGAAACATGAGCAAATAAAGCACTTCCAGATTGTGTCTCTTTTGCTTGTGTTTAAGTACAATTAAAAATAAAACATCAAAATGTTTCATTTCAACTTTTTCAGCAAACAAAAAGCCTAGGAAATTCACAAGTGTGAACTGACCAAAACGCTATTCAGTGCGATTAAGAATTTTGCCACGAATGGAGGAATCTGCTAATTCCACTCACATCCTTTGCCCCGAACCCCTCTGCAGCCGCTGCAGCAGGGATTACCGGTGCCGTGGGGAGCCGGCAGCCGCCCGGAGAGCCAGAGGAGGCTGGGCTCCGGCAGGCATCAGCACCTTCTTTCATGTCATGCCAGCGAACCCAAGGCCCAGCTTGTAACAACTCTGCCTCTGATTTCTAGGCCTGTCCTAATTTGCCTTTCTCCTGCCATATGTTGCTCTCCCCAGGTTGTGCTCTGCTGGGCTGAGCAGTACTTGAGCTAGCAGCCAAGCAGCCAGCAGAACCCAGCACCCGCACAGGATGGGAGGGGATCCCTGCAAAGCCCTGGGTGCTGGGTACCAGCCGGCAGCACGCCCACACCCCACGTAAGAGCCACCATATCTCAGGCTACATTAGGAGCGCAGTCAAGGAGATCTAACTCAGCCGCCAGGCTGCAAAAGGGAAAGGTTTTGCAACCGAGTGTTTTGTGAGTCTTGCCAGTGAGACTGTAGGTAAAGACAGCACCCAACAGCCCACAGAGGCAGGATGTGATGTGAACCAGCCAGGCAGCACCACATCAT
Organism: Falco rusticolus; assembly: GCF_015220075.1. Lineage (NCBI taxonomy): Eukaryota > Metazoa > Chordata > Aves > Falconiformes > Falconidae > Falco > Falco rusticolus. Next base: position 18,461,709 of record NC_051197.1, read on the forward strand.
CAGCACTGAGAAAGCACACACCCTGAGTATGCTTTGGGCTGGCATCTGAGGTTCAGAGCAATACTTGAGGATGGAATGGGTCATAGGAAGTTCAAATTGGCTTAAGCCTGAAAAATAAGGATAGCCTTCACAGTATCTTGTTAGAGCGGAAAAGAACAGACCAGATAGGAAAATGCATATTCTTAAGATTTATTTCAGAACATCCTCAAATGCACAGGTCCTGTTGTGAGAAATTACTTAAAGGGCAAGTCTGTCTGTGCAGTTTTCGGTGCTTCAGATGGTACAGCCTGCATGCAGAAACCAAGCTGAGCAGCCAGAGCACCTCCCTGTGCCTGCATCCAGCTCTGCCACAAGCACTGGCTCAGAAAGTGCCAGGCTCTGCAAGCAGAGTCACAGCATTGCCTGTGCCTCCTGGGACCCCACCAACACCAGAGGGACTCTGCTTTGGTGGAGCCACAGACAGATGGGGCTGGATGCTTGTGTATGTTCTAGCATCTGGCTCATTTTTTCCACTAAGAGCTTGATTGCTTTGCCCCCAAGAGCTTGGTTTCTCTTTCTGCCTGCACCAGTACTCTGGATACCCTCAGCCAACACGTCAATACGTGGATTTGTACAGCTGATGCCACAAGCAGTTCCCACCACAAGCAATAGACACCAGCACCTCTACTCTAAACCTTGTTGGTGCTGCAGCATACAGCATGTGCTCACCCCAGACACGAGCTCTCCCTGCTTCTGCAATGTGCCACATAGTACATGATCAGAGAGGTACAGACCATGGGATTTAAAGGCGTGAGTGATCCTCCAGTCTCTGCTCATGTTGCTCCTTCAGCCCTCACGTTTTTGTGGGCTGGAATTACTCCAGCTCAGACAGGGAGGCTCTGCCAGATGTGGTCCCCACCATACTCCACAGAAAGAGTTCGTTGGCTGCTTGCCCAGTCCTGTTCCCCTCAAAATGAAGTAGATTTGTGCCACTCTGCTCCAGGAAAACCAAGTGTTGTTCTTAATGCTGGAGTGACTTTTTAAAACTTAATTTGAACGTGTTCCAAAGGAACCATAGGAGTAGTAACAACTGTCACTGCTGTACGTCATTACCATCAGTTCCTTAAACCAAGGGTTAACTATATAATTTAACCCCTTGACACATTGGCAGCTGTCTCCAAGCAAAAGCCGCTATTTGGACCAAGGACAAATGTGAAATCACAGAGACCCACAACCATAAGAGAAGGGGATGCTCTTGAGCCCTGTGATGCCACCCTGCAGCATGGGGAGAGAAGCCTGGCCATGATGGGTGCTTTTCAGCTGAGAGGCACTGGAGGTGGAGGGGATCCTACCTGCATGGATGCCAAGGTTTTAACAAACCACACAGCACAGGAGGAAAAAGCCTTACACACCTAATGACTAGAAGGGGAGCAGAAGAATGTCTTCAGTAATGCCTTGCTTGCACACACACCCCTCTGGCTGCTGCAGGGGGCTGATGCACAGCATGCTCTGCAACAGCAAAGCCCAGTGTTTTCCTTTCCCCCTCTGCCTGCCTTGCTCAGCCTGGAGCTGCCAGAAAGGAAAGTGCCCAGGCAGCGATACACCCAGGTCCCTTCAGCCAATGCAGGGCCAGCCCCACGGCTGTGCCTGAGACACACTGTGGCTCCCCAGCTCATGGGCACCCCCAGCCCGGCCAGGAGGTGCCCTGGGGCACGCAGGGACCCCCACTTGCAAGCTGGCCCTAAGCAATGCAGTCATGGGCAGGGACCTGCACACACAGGTGGTGGGGAGTCGGGGATCCTGCCCACCCCTGCTTAGCAGTGAGCCCACTGCAGCATCACCAGAGAACCACATGCAAGGTTGGGAGATGAGGCTTTTCACTTTGGGTGCTTTGAAGCAGGAGGTGTGATGGCTTTGGTGTGAAGCCTCAAGTTCAGGGCAGCATGAAAATATGAAATAATATCCACAAATGCTTTCTTTTTTAGCATTATCACACAGAAACTTTGGCCTGCCTAGGTTTACAAGAAAAAAAAACCTGCCCAGCTGAGCAGAAAGGTCTGTTCTATACAGGGGCTGGGAGTAGGTTTTGAAGCCAAACTTCGAGGAGACAACACTGGGCACTGTGAACCTCCTGGCAGCAGCATTGCCATCTCCTCTGGCGCAGGTTCCCCTTTCCTCTGATGGGATTGTGCAACCTGGCCTCAACCCAGGTGAGTACCAGACCCAAATGCGTTACCTGGAGTCAGGACAGGGTGCCTGATGAGCGATGCTTCAGAAGCAAGCATGCTGCTGGAGGCGAGTCAAATAAGCAAGCCATACCCGTGTCAGCTGCTGGCTGGTGATCCCTCCCTGACACCCCTCCCTGGAGGACTGCATAGATAAACACCCTCTATTTGAACAAGACCAATGACAGCAAAATTGCTTGCTTGTCTCTAAAAAGACTCTAATAATGTGCATCAAGGGAGAGGCCCATGGTCTGACAGAATTCCTTTTCCCCCCAGACTGAAACATAAAAATACATTTCAGTAGCAAGGAGGACACAGTTTGAAGTGCATCCCTAGTTAATTATGTCCAAAAGAGTAACAATAAACTATTAAATTTTAGAACTCCCTCTTTAAAGTATTAAACATTTCGTTACTGTGGTGCAGTTAAACCACACACTGAACAACACTTTGAATTGCTTTATAGGAAGGTAATGTAGGGGTCATCATGAAATAAGACGTTCCAGACAAATCTCATTCCATACAGGCCTCTAATATTCAACAAACGCCACAAGCCATTGCTTAGCTTTAGCACAGCATTTGTTTTAAAAATCTAACATTTACAGCCAACATGGGTGTGTGAATAGAAAGCACTGCTGGGCGGCAGCAGCTCAGGAAGGTCCCAAAACAAACCCCAAAAACAAAAAAAAACCCTTAAAGCCTTACAGCTTTTAAGAACCGCAGTTCAATTCCTGGCACAAACACTGAGGCTACTTTAAAAACTCCAGTGGTTGACAAGATGCTGGATTACGGGCTGCACCGTAGCCCAGAGCCATGTGGGGATCCTGCTTTGATGCAGCTCTGGTAAACAGCAATCAAAGGGCAAAAGGGAAGGATGTAATGAAAAATGGAGGAGAAAAGAGGTGAGCAAAGGTTATTACTAAGGAATCTTCTGCCCTTTTCATTTGGGTAATTTACTTATTTGATTAACATGTTAAATTAACAAGGCATTTAATTTGAATACAGGAACATTATAAAAACCCCTTTCCCATCTAGCACTCCACCACACTATAGCTGCTGGACACCAAGGGTGATAACTCACCCCAGCACTGAAGATCAGAGACTCCCCAGGGAACCATGGCAGGAGGCAAGGGGTCTCAGTGCCACCATCCCCATGGCAGGCAGCCCTCTCCCCCACAGGCAACTGTGATACCCTGGCGAGAGCTGGGGCTGGCAGGCTCCACGGGGCCACGGCACAGCCCCCCACAGCTGCGCTGCTGCATGGGCTGGTGGGGAGCAGCAGTCGACCCCTCTGCCGTGGGACCCGGGGGCTCTGCTCCGATCCCAGCCACGACCTCCTCCTCAGCACTCGCTCCCTTCCATAGGCTCAACATTTCTCATCTCATTTCTCTCACTGCATGTTTTTGCACTCCCTGCCAGATATTCTTGAGCTTACAGAACCAAACAGAAATGGAGCAAACTGCAGCAAACTCAAAGCAGACAGCAGAGATGTCTGAATTCCAAGAACAGCTCATCTTTTCCTCTCATTTCAGCTGATTCCCATACCCTCACACACCCCACACAACACCATTCCCCCGACACCACCATCCTGCTCAAGAGCCTGACGTGCCCAGCACAGAGCCTGGATGGTCTCACCTGGCTGGACTTGCAGCCCAGACACTGGGGTCACCCAGGCACCTTTAACCCCCAGTGGGGAAAACAGGACTTGTGGAACAGAGCCATGACCTCAGTGAGAAACACCAAATGGGTCAGAGTAACCATGCTGTTGCCCATTTCTCTCCAATAAAGGGAGCCTAGGGAAGCAAGTCTGGATGCAGCTGCACACAGTCAGATGAGACCAATCCCATCCTTTACCTAAGGACTTGTCTGCACAAGTTTGTGGACATCCAGTGGCTCAATAACAAGATCCAAGACCACTGGGTGTTGATCCATCCCTGCAGGAAACAAGAGGTGTCAGACTGGAGGACTGAATCTTACCAGCTGTCATCCAGGGAGCACAACAGCAGCTTCAGGATCTTCACCTTTTTGCACAGACACACTAAGAGGAGGACATGCAAAGGAAAAGGAAAGATGGATTTGATTCCTCAAACAAGCTGCCTCTTCTGGGACATTTGCCAGTTTCCCTTAAGAAAGCCGCTGTCACCTGAGCTGTTACTTCAAAAGTTCATTCAGCCTCTGGATTTACTGCCGACACCAGAGCTACACTAATGAGCAAGTATGACTTACAAAACCTAGTGACTCTGCCATGCCCAGAGCTTCTAGGTACTCAGGAGACTCAGCTCGCCCTCCCACTGGGAAGGCACTCAGCACTGCATGTGCATGGTGATCAGCCCAAGCTGGGCTTCACCAGCGGTGTGACCCCTCTCGATGGATCCCACCTTTCCTGCACAGTGTGTTCAGCTGAACCTCCGCAAAGCATATGAACCCCAGAAAAAAGACAAACAGGATAACTGCATCGGATGACAGCAACTAGACCTGACACCTGATGTGCTGGAATGTTAAACTCTCTTGAATTTCCTACGATACAAAAAAATATAAATGTGACTGAAGACAGCGTTGACTGGTAACCTCAGTAGCACAAGAGGGGTTAAATTACTGTGAGCAAAGCAGGCTTGGACTCACACAGCTGCTCTGCAGCCCTGACCAAAGGCTTGGGGTGGCAGTGGCTGCATGCTCACAAGGTGCAACCAAGCCAGAAGATTACAGCAGTTTGCCTCCCTGGCATACAGGTGAAACACACCCAAATTCCTTTTCCTTCCCTGGAGGCTGTGGCTGCAATGGTTCCTTTGTATCCACAGCTCTCTGCAACTGTTCACCGTGGTTTGCCCAACCTTGGAAACACAAGTTGTTTCAAGCAGCAGGGCCCAAGCCCCACCTGCTCCTAAAAGCCCGAAGTCACCAAGCTGTGATTAAAAAATATCCAGAGGTACATTTGTGGACTGCATGACCCAGCAGGTCTTTCACATCTAGAAAACAGAAATATTTTCTGTCCTTTACCAAGTTATTGAAAGGTCAATCCAGAAAGTATCTGGTAATAAAGGTATTCAGACATTTCTATTTCATCTCGTCTAGTGAGGGTAGTGTAGCTCAGCTCATGGAGACTTACCTCAGGCTATAGCTTACCCTACAAGGGCTTGTTCCTGGCTCAGTCTTGTTATTTATGTACCACACTGAGCAACACCAGCTTAGGTGTTTTAGAAATACGAGTTTAAAAAAATATCCAGTCCTCTTCAGATGCAGGAGCGAAGAGCTCACCCCACACTTCCTAGCATTCGGGCAATAGATGATGAACTCTTCATCAGCTGTGCTTTACAGCTGAAATGAGCAGACCATCCATAGGGGAGGGGAAATCATCTTACTTTGTAGCTTAACACCATGCAGGGACAAGAGGCAATACTTCTAAAACATGCTTCTCCACGTGCCCAGCACAGTCACATCCCCAAACACTAACAGAGCTGGTGACACCACCATTTCAGTATAGGCATAAGCCAGTCACAGCATCTTTCCACCATGTCTGCCATCTGTACTGCACATTAATTTATGTCAGGAAGCAATAACAACCTGGGAAAAAAAAAAGGCAAAACAGGACTTCTCCAACATAGACCTAGCAATAGAAGCATGCAAGACCTCCACAATATTAAAGCTACTGGGTTTCTTACTTGCTTCTTGTCCCACTCGCTTTTATTCTCTCCTGCTTACTAGTCACGCTGGTTTTGAAGATGCTGGCACCTGAATCCTATGTAGTTGATCACCTAAGCAAGATGAGCAGCACATGATTCCTCACCAGAACAGGCCCATGTTACAAATGCACAGACCACCTGTGAAATCCTGAGCCTTTCCCTAAATAATCCAGGTCTCTTTTAAATTGTCTTTACTTTTTTTTTTATTTTGATCCTTCTCTCTTCTGTGAGGAAAGGCACTGCATTCTGCATCTTGGATGCTGTCCACAGCATAGGTTATGGTGACCCTTCCAAATAGTAGCACATCCCAGAATTTTAAAATCTGCTCACATTAGGGAAAGAAACTGTGGGAAAAATATCATAGCCAGCAAAAGCCTGGCAGAAGCCAGTAAAAAGACACCAAATGGCTCCCCGGGGTTCAAACCAACATCCCAACACCTCGCAGGTAGAAGGGATGCCTCTCCTGCCAAACCCACGGGAGTGAGCACAGCTCAGAGTCCCACCAACCCCCAACAAGATTAGTGGGGCGAGTGGTGCTGCCGGATCGGGCCAGCGATCTCCAACAGAATGAGCCTAGTGGTTTCTGACTCCTTTCCAAGTCAGTGTTTGTTGGGAAACATCAAAGCCAGTGGAATAGTAGGTGTCCCAAAATGTCTTAATTCAGAGAATTAGTGTTAACCGAGTCTGATTTGCTCCATTTATCTCTAATTAATTACCTTTACCTAATTAGACACCCTGTTTCCAGTAGACATGGAGTCAAGTAGACTAGATTATTAGTGTAGTCATTGTGCCTTTACAAAATCCTGAAATTAATGAAACGTGCAAAAGAATCCACGGCTTTAATTGCACAGGTGTTGCCTTATGGCAAAGCTTTATCATCTGATTACACCAAGGGATTATTAGTGACTTTTTATATAGAGGATGAGCCTGTGAAATGTACCTTAGCAACAGCTCATTAGTTTAGGGTTGTTACTGTATTATTTATTACATTCAGCCTTCCCCATTATCTAGATTGATTCATAGACCTATATTTTCCTCCCCTCTGTGCAGGAAATAAATAAATAAGTGAAGGCTGGCTATTGCCGTCCAGCTGCAATATGAGAGGAAGGCAGAGCGTATTCTCCAGCTACCAATATCCACCCTTTAAAATAAAGCTTTAAAGTTGATTTAAATAAAACTTTTTTTTTCCTCTCCCTCAGCCAAGTAATCAATTCAAGCTTCTGTCAAACTGCAAGGCTTTCTACATGCCATCCAAACAGTTTGGGCCATCTTAAATCTTTTCAAATAAATAAAAATACATTACTGGATTGAAGAATGAAGTACAATATATTTACATCCAAAATAATTTTTTCTGCTATAACTCATCCTTTATGAAAACTATCAGAAATATTTTATTTTGATATTTCTTTTAACTGGTTGTTGGCTGCTTCTTCAGGTTTGGAGGGGTTTGCCAGGTAGAAAAACTGCCTGAATAATATAACCAAGACAAACAAAGCAAAGAGCAACCTCTGTGTTAAGAACCAATTTCCCCACAGAGAAGCTACTTGTAGCCAAGGTTGAGAAGGTTTGACCTTATCTTCCTGCATTCTCTTCAGCAATAGCCCACTGGACTTGCTAAATATCACTGGTACAACAGCCCCAGTGCTCCCCAAGCAGAGGAGGCTTCACTGGCCAACCAGCAATCCCTAAGTAGCCAGTAAACAAAATGATGAGGAATTGTTTTCCAAAATTATCCAGAATACCAGTGTCTCTGAATATTACCTAAAACCTTGCTGTCCATTTATTACTGAATTTTAAAGAGAGTGGAAAAGTAATTGGTAACAGTTATTACGTAGGCTGTAATAACTAATTTGAGCAGCAATGACTATCCACTGACAAACATGACCACGTAACTTCTCGTGTCTGCATTACAGAAAATGTGTATTTTAATCACAAAGCCATGGCTCTAACAGGCTTAGTATATAATCTTGCAGCGCATTCATATGGTTTCATGTGGCACACATATAAACTGTGTCACCCTGCAATAAAGGCACTAGTGATGGCTTAGGGCTGCTCTGCCAAATAGGGATGACTTGGATGGACAGAACCTAATTATATAAAACAAACGTGACATCCACCTGCTACAGGTCATTTGGGATTGCTGCTTTTCCAAGATCCCCCTCAAATACATAGGCCACTGTGGTTTCTATAAGGGCAAAACCCTTGCTCTTGCTTTAAGATCCTCATATGGGAAAGCACACACACATGCTCCACAGGAGCAAAGCAGCTGTAGAGCCTCTGATTCACCGAAGGTGTGACATTGGCAAAGGTGTGAGGCATGCTGCCTGACATAACACGCATGTTCACTTTATCAATCTAAATCTTTTCTCTCAAGTTATGTTCCAGCAAAGCCCATGTCTTGATGGTCTTGAGGAGACTCCATCCCTTCCCACCTCCCTGGTGCCCCCCAACAGGACTAAAAAGGATCTCTCACCTTTGATCCCCGGCGACATTGATCCAGCTGCCCTTGTCTGAGCAGGTAGCATTGGACCATAAAATGCATCTGCCTGCTCACCCACTGTGAAATCCCATGGATCAGCACTTACCTGGAGAGTGGGAGGTGCAGGGTTGACCCCTTTCTTTAAAACTCCAGCAGCATGAGTGGTGAAGGCAGGAAGGAGAGTCTCCTAGATATTCCCTGAAGGAAGATCTGGGACACTCTCCCCTCCCCTCAAACACCTATGCTGCTGGGCAGCAAGTTACCCCAGAGCTGGCAGGTAGGAAAGCCCAAGCATGAGAGAACAGGAAACCAAACATCACTGAGGACTTTTGATAATTCACATTAAACAGCATCAGAGACAACACTGGAGGAGCACTGGGAGACACAGCCCCTCTTACACATGTTCTCAGCATCATAGGTGCTAATTAGTTGGACAAGACATGGGTTCAAAGCCCACTCTTGTGCTTGCAGTGTGCTGTGTCCACGTACCCCAGAAATATTAACTGGGGATAAAAAAACCAAAAATTAAGTGTGAGGTGTTTGTATGGGCTTTGAAGCAGGATCCATATTTGCATTTACATTTTGATTTGTGATCAGATAAAATCTTTCCTCCACACTCCCTGTTGGCTTCCCATTGAACACAGTCAGATTCACAAACATTGTGCCTTCAGCGCAGCCATGCCCAAGGTGTACCAGCAATGCTAGGAAAAGGTTGTTGTTCAGAGCTCTATTTCTCACACTGGTTTCAAGCACATCTGTGCAGAAAACAGTACTTTCTTAGGAACCAGTCTCAAATATATGGAAGAAATTCCCATGGGACAGAGGGTTCGCTCTGTCTCTCACCACTTCCTACTCAGAAGAACTCTGACCTCACCTTCAGTAATGAAAACAAGCAGCACAGTAGACAAGAATGAAAGATATTAAATATTTATTTAAAGGACATAAACAGGTTTTCCAGTGGGAGGAAGAGAATTGCATGAGAGAGATGTTGGTCACATCACTTAATAGGAGGCAGCCTAGCAACCTGCGGGAGCAGCAGGGCTCTGCCTTGCGAGGGAAGAAGGCAAGCACCAGGAGCACCTCGTGTGCGCATGCACCCACATCCCCCCAAGAACCACTTCTAGAAATCAAGGAAGCAGCCAAGGGCAAAACCCAAAATAAACACTGCTGCTTCACCTCCATGATCCGTTTTCCATTCATAAGTCTCGAGTGCTTCCCATGGGCAGGTATTGCACACTTCCCACCAGCTAGGAAGCTGGAGCAGGCAGGGAAGGCCAGATACCAGAGTCGCTGGGACCTGCACCAGCTCTTCATCCTCCAGCTTGCATCCTCTTTCAAAAGGCACACGCCTGCCTTTCCCTCGAGGTGCCATGTCGAGGGGGACTTGCTCTGCTGCTTTTCCCTTTGT